>NC_087176.1:9150000-9155000 GCF_035594125.1 Scylla paramamosain
TACTCTTCCTTAAGCATGTTCTCTCTCTCTCTCTCTCTCTCTCTCTCTCTCTCTCTCTCTCTCTCTCTCTCTCTCTCTCTCTCTCTCTCTCTCTCTCTCTCTCTCTCTCTCCAAAAAAATGCGAAATTAAAAAGGATTAGAATGTAAGTTTTTAAAAATTATATTACGTAAACGAAGGTAAAAAATTATTATCACAAATATTCATGTGTTGTTTGTTGATAATTTTTTTGTAATCCTTTGTTTTCCACTAGTTATTCTTCATTATTCTTCGTCTCCTTTTCATTTTTGTTTTTTCTTTCATTTGTTTTTCTTTCATTTGTTTTTGTTTTGTCTTTTTTTTTTCGTTCCAGTTCAATTATTATCTTTTTTTTACCTTTTCTTTATTTTTTTTCGTTTCCTCCTCTTTATTATTGTTTCCCTCCCTTCCTTCCTTACTTCCTTCTTCCTTCCTGTCGTCCTTTCTTCCTTCCTTCCTTCCTTTCTTTTCTCTTTTTTTTTCTTCCTTCCTTTCGTCCTTCTTTCCTACCTTCCTTCCTTCCTTCCTTCCTTCCTTCCGTTTATCATGTATTCCTTGCATGCCTGCTTCCTGTTATCTTTTTTCTTCAAGTTTACCTCCTTTCCTCGAAGTTCATCCACTTCCTTCTTCGTATCTTACCTCCTCCTCCTCCTCCTCCTCCTCCTCCTCCTCCTCCTCCTCCTCCTCCTCCTCCTCCTCCTCCTCCTCCTCCTCCTCTTCTCTACTTGTACCTGATTTTTTCTTTCTTTTATCATTCATATTTCTTTGTGCATTTGCCTTCTTCCCTCCTTCGTTCCATCTTTCTCTTCCTTCCTTTCTCCTTTTCCTCTTCCTCTTCTTTTTTTCCCTCTCTCAAACAGGTGTTGGTCCTTTCTCTCTCTCTCTCTCTCTCTCTCTCTCTCTCTCTCTCTCTCTCTCTCTCTCTCTCTCTCTCTCTCTCTCTCTCTCTCTCTCTCTCTCTCTCTCTCCTTTCACCTGCAGTGCACGATCTTTAGACCCTAAGACAGAGAGAGAGAGAGAGAGAGAGAGAGAGAGAGAGAGAGAGAGAGAGAGAGAGAGAGAGAGAGAGAGAGAGAGCGTACATAAAGGAGGAAAAGGTGAGGCTGAGGATCGAGACGAGGAGGAGGAGGAGGAGGAGGAGGAGGAGGAGGAGGAGGAGGAGGAGGAGGAGGAGTTGAGTAAAATAAACAGGAAGGAAAACGAAGAAAAATAAAGAGCGAGGAGAGGAAAAGTATTAAAGAAAGAGAAAGGAGGAGGAGGAGGAGGAGGAGGAGGAGGAGGAGGAGGAGGAAGAAGACACGGAAGAGTAGAAGGAGGAAGAGGAAGAGGAGGAGGAGATGAGAAGACAGAGAGAGAGAGAGAGAGAGAGAGAGAGAGAGAGAGAGAGAGAGAGAGAGAGAGAGGTAAGCAATCTTTTCCTCTTGACATGAATTGACTTAAACTATATTTAATTTTCCCGTCAGAATTGTCCTTGTTTCGTCTGAAGATAATGCCATTTTTAAACTCCCCTATCGCCCTCTACCTCTCCCCCTCCCCCTCTCACTGACTGGGACTAAGAGGGGGAGACCCGGGAGAGTAAAGGAGTGGTGAAGTGGAGTGATTGGATATGACAGGGTGGAGGAAAATAACGTGGACTGACTAAGGGTGGAGGAGGAAAGTTAGGTGTGAGAGAATCTAGTGGAGGAAAAGAAAGGAGAGTGGAGGAGAGGAAAGGGAGGAAAGGTGCTTGTAAGGGAAAGTGGAAGAGGGAAGGGAGGGAAAATAAAGAAGGAAGGAAGGAGAGTTGGATAAAAGTGAAGGTTTGTAATCAAGACGAAAAGGAAAGTAAAGACGAAGAGGAAGGGAAAACAAGATAGAGGAAAAATATATAATGCTGAAAAAAAATAGAAGGAGAAAGAGCAAGAAGAGAATTAACTAATGAACTACAAACACTTGCTATCAAATGAAAAAAATAAGATAATTAAAACGAAAAACAAAACATCATAACTACTTTTTCTTAATTTCCCTTCAACCACACAGGAAAAAAATGAGGAAAAGAGGAAAAATACTTGAAGTTTCGTTCGTAAAGTTCCTAAATAGGCGAAAAGTGCAGGAAAATAAAGACAAGGAAAAAAGTTACTTGGGAAAAGGTGTGTTTAGAGAGACGAAGTAATTATTTGTCGAGAGAGAGAGAGAGAGAGAGAGAGAGAGAGAGAGAGAGAGAGAGAGAGAGAGAGAGAGAGAGAGAGAGAGAGAACTTGAACCTAAATGAAGAGCTGCTGGGAGGATTAACAGAGAGGATGAAGTAGAAACGGAGAGAGACACGAGGGAGAGAGAGACGAGGGAGAGAAAAAAAGAGAAAGTGAGAGAGAAAAAGAGAGAAAGAGGGAGAAAATGCTCTTACATACTTCCTCTTTATCAATTAAGGAATTCTCCAGTAACACATGCTAGTCCTACTCCTCCTCCTCCTCCTCCTCCTCCTCCTCCTCCTCCTCCTCCTCCTCCTCCTCCTCCTCCTCCTCCTCCTTTATCCTCAAGCAATGAAATTTAAGTTTACATTTGTATTTTCTCATCATTTATTCATTTTTTTCATTAATTTTATTCAGGATTATCTATTTTCTTATTTTGCTTATTTTTATTGTCAAGAGTTATTATACTCTCTCTCTCTCTCTCTCTCTCTCTCTCTCTCTCTCTCTCTCTCTCTCTCTCTCTCTCTCTCTCTCTCTCTCTCTCTCTCTCTCTCTCTCTCTCTCTCTCTCTCTCTCTCTCTCTCTCTCTCTCTCCCCACTCAACCTTTTAATCGCTCCTACATTTCACCAGTACTCTCCTCCTCCTCCTCCTCCTCCTCCTCCTCCTCCTCCTCCTCCTCCTCCTCCTCCTCCTCCTCCTCCTCAGCATCGAAGTTTGGCACGAGTCAATTAAAGAAAACGAGAGAGTCAGAAACACCTGGCTACCAAACCACTCACCTGTGTTATTAGCGAGCGATTTATTTAGGCCTTTCTCTCTCTCTCTCTCTCTCTCTCTCTCTCTCTCTCTCTCTCTCTCTCTCTCTCTCTCTCTCTCTCTCTCTCTCTCTGATCCTCCTTTTTCCTTTTCATTACTTTTTTTCCTTTTTCTTTTCTTCTTTCTTCTCCTTTTCCGCTTTCTCTTCCTTCTTTCTCCATTTCCTTCGGTTTTCTTTCTTTTTCCTTTTCTTTTCCTTCTTATTACTCTCTTCACTTCCTCCTCCTCCTCCAGATTTCCACATTTCTCCTTCTTCCTAATCTTCCTCATTCTCTCTCTCTCTCTCTCTCTCTCTCTCTCTCTCTCTCTCTCTCTCTCTCTCTCTCTCTCTCTCTCTCTCTCTCTCTCTCTCTCTCTCTCCCCCCACGTTTATTCACTTCTTCCCTTCCCTTTCCTCTCTATCACCATCATTATCCACCTTTACGTACAGAGAACAGAATGGTGTGTGTGTGTGTGTGTGTGTGTGTGTGTGTGTGTGTGTGTGTGTGTGTCTTTAGGCTTGAGATATTGTCCTTTCAACTCATTTCGTCAATCCCAACTGGACTCAACAGCCAATTAATGTTGTCTATTACAATCTCAGCTGTTAATTAATAGAAGGAGGAGTAGTAGTAGTAGTAGTAGTAGTAGTAGGAGGAGGAGGAGGAGGAGGAGGAGGAGGGATAGATGGTAGAGAAAGACGACAAGAAGAGGAGCTAAATGGAGGAGGATAAGAGAGAGAGAGAGAGAGAGAGAGAGAGAGAGAGAGAGAGAGAGAGAGAGAGAGAGAGAGAGTAGGGAAGATAATAAAGAGTATTAGTTTGTATTGTGTTATGGGAAGAGTTTCTGAAGAGCCTAAGTCTCTCTCTCTCTCTCTCTCTCTCTCTCTCTCTCTCTCTCTCTCTCTCTCTCTCTCTCTCTCTCTCTCTCTCTCTCTCTCTCTCTCTCTCTGTCCACTTTATTGATGGTTTTCTTACAAACTTTAGATTTGCTTTTTCATTATCAAATCTTTTTTTATTATCACATTTTCTCTCCTCCTCCTCCTCCTCCTCCTCCTCCTCCTCCTCCTCCTCCTCCTCCTCCTCCTCCTCATAAAGTTATTGCCTCGCTAGTGATACTCAAAAGCTTCGAGGACCCAATACTCTCTCTCTCTCTCTCTCTCTCTCTCTCTCTCTCTCTCTCTCTCTCTCTCTCTCTCTCTCTCTCTCTCTCTCTCTCTCTCTCTGTCTCGTTTTATCACCTCATTTCACTGCTTTTAATTTTTATTTCGTCTCTTTCTCCTTTCTCTTCTCGTTCTTCACCATTTTCTTTCCATATTTCTCTCACTTTTTTTTATTTTTTTCATTATCCCCTTTCTTCTTTCTCTCTCTTATCTTCGCCTTTTTCTTTTCCTTGATCCTGTATTCACTTTCTTCGCGAGAGAGAGAGAGAGAGAGAGAGAGAGAGAGAGAGAGAGAGAGAGAGAGAGAGAGAGAGAGAGAGAGAGAAAAAAATATATCATTCCTTCCCCGATATCTTTCTTTATTCAATCAGCCATTCTAGTTTATATATACATTTTTTTTTATATTCTCTTGATAGCCATGATGAAGTGTGAGAGAGAGAGAGAGAGAGAGAGAGAGAGAGAGAGAGAGAGAGAGAGAGAGAGAGAGAGAGAGAGAGAGAGAGAGAGAGAGAGGTTAATAGATTTGTACACCTGTTAGTTTTAGAAATTCTTGTTTTTTTCGTATCCTTTTTAAATTTTCTTTTATGACTATTGTTTTATATCCTGACTAATACTACTACTACTACTACTATTACTATCAACACCACCACTACTACTGCCACCACCACTACTACTACTACTACTACTAATACTGCTACAGCAATAACAACAATAATAACACCATAAACTGGAAAAATGCCAGGAATCAATGTGTTATACAAACCAAAAGGATGAGAGAGAGAGAGAGAGAGAGAGAGAGAGAGAGAGAGAGAGAGAGAGAGAGAGAGAGAGAGAGAGAGAGAGAGAATTTGGAAAAGCTACGAC
>NC_087176.1:9160000-9162500 GCF_035594125.1 Scylla paramamosain
TTTTATGTTCAATTTTGTCATTTTATTGTCTTTATTCCTCCTTTTCCTCCTCCTCCTCTTCCTCCTCCCAACTTTTCTGATATGCTTTTCTCCCTCCTCATCCAACCCTCCTTTCTTTCTCCTCCTCCTCCTCCTCCTCCTCCTCCTCCTCCTCCTCCTCCTCCTCCTCCTCCTCCTCCTCCTCTCCCACCTTCCTTCTCTGTCTCTTCCTCTCTTTCTTCCGCGCCATAAAACTCCCTCCTGATTTCAACATTGTGGTGATGACTGGCGTGGTGATGTATACATGTACACCCTCTCCTGTGTGTGTGTGTGTGTGTGTGTGTGGGAGTGTAAGGAGGATGATAAAGTGTAAAAAAGTTACCTTGTTTTCAATTACACACACACACACACACACACACACACACACACACACACACACACACACACACACACACACACACACACACACACACACACACACACACACACACACACACTGAAGAAACTAACCATATTATTCTTTGTTGGACCGTATGTGTGTGTGTGTGTGTGTGTGTGTGTGTGTGTGTGTGTGTGTGTGTGTGTGTGTGTGTAATTTTCTTTCAACTTTTATTATATTTTTCTATATATATATATATATATATATATATATATATATATATATATATATATATATATATATATATATATATATATATATATATATATATATATATATATATATATCTTTCAATATTCCTGGTGTCAATTTATCTTCCAAATTCCTCTTTTATCATCTGCTCCGCCAATATTTCTTCCTTATCCCTCTCCCTCTCCCTCACCCTCTTCTTCTCACCACAAAGATAGTTACCTGCTCCTCCCTCTCCATGTCTCTCTCTCTCTCTCTCTCTCTCTCTCTCTCTCTCTCTCTCTCTCTCTCTCTCTCTCTCTCTCTCTCTCTCTCTCTCTCTCTCTCTCTCTCTCTCTCTCTCTCTCTCACACACACACACACACACACACACACACACACACACACACACACACACACACACACACACACACACACACACACACACACACACACACTCAATTAGAAACACACACACACACACACACACACACACACACACACACACACACACACACACACACACACACACACACACACACACACACACACACACACACACACACACACTCAATTAGAAACACACACACACACACACACACGCTCACACTCAATTAGAAACACACACACACACACACACACACACACACACACACACACACACACACACACACACACACACACACACACTCACACTCAATTAGAAACACACACACGCAGACAATGAAAGACAAATAAAGATAAACAAATAGAAAACGAGAAAGAGAGAGGTAGACACACACACACAAAAAAAAAAAGGAAAAAAGAGAGAAAGAGAGAAAGAAAGAAAGACAACCTGGATGGAAGGAAGAAAAATAAAATACTGCCAGATAAAAAGAAAAAAAAAGCCGTGTGGGGAATGGGAGATTTATTCCTGGGTGGACAAAAAATAATCAGAACGGAGTGAATGAGTGAGGGAGGGAAGGGAGGTAAATCAGATTTTCCTTATTAATCCACGAGAAGACATGATTACGTCGGGTGGGCTTAGCACTGGCTCAACCTTGCTCTCCTGACGGGGGGAGTGAAGAGGGAGTGAACGGGTAGTGAAGGGGAGTGAATGGGGGTGAAGAGGGATGTGAGTGGGTGAGTGAAGGAGTGTGAAAGCAGGTGAAGGAGTGAAGGGGGAGTGGAGGGGAATGAAAGGGAGTGGAGGTAGTGAAGGAGAATGAAAGGAAGTGAAAGGGGAGTGAGTGGGGAGTGAAGGGGAGTGTAAAGGGAGGTGCAGGGGGTGTGGAAGTGAGTGAAGGGGAGTGAAGGGAAGGTGGTGTTCTGGTTGGTGTGTGTCTGTGTGTGTGTCGATCTCTCTTGGAATGCGTGTGGTTGCTGATTTTGTTTATTTATGTTGGTCATTTGAATATGTGGTTTCTGAATATTTAATAGAGGCAATTCTGAAAGCGTAAGGAATTAAGCACTTGAAGCATATCACAAAAGGTCAGAAGTCAAAATCGTGCTATAATAAACGCAGAGAAACGAAAAAGAAATTAACAATGAATGGACTTGATGTTTTGAAATGAGAAAAGATTAAGATTAATGAAGGCGCCTTTTTTTTTTTTTTTTTTGGTGGATAATATTATGTACTTGTTGAGAAGAAACTATGAATGCGTGTAATTAGTGGACGTGAGTTTATAAAGAAGTTGAAAGATTGAGAGTAAGAAATTCATATTCATATTTAATGAGTGAGTAGAGAACAGACTATGATTGTATGTAAGAAGGATGCGTTTCTGAAATAGTGGATTGAGTTTATAACTGGGAGAAGCTGAAGATAATGAAGATGTATTTATTTTTAGTGAATAGATACGTGTTTTTTTTTGTTGTTTTTTTTTGTTTTTTTTTGCAGAAACCCATATTGATTTTAATAAAGATGTGTTGGTAAAT
>NC_087176.1:9167500-9170000 GCF_035594125.1 Scylla paramamosain
CTGACACCCTAAATTAACCTAACTAAACCTACCGAAACCTAACCTAACTTAACGTAATTTAACCTAACTTAACTGACGTAACCTAACCTAAAATAACCTAAAGGCTCTCAAATAGCATCCATGACATTCTAACCTATAATAGCCTTTCCTAACTTAACCTAACCGTCCCTAACCTAACCTAACCTAACGTAACCCAATCTAACTACTCCCAAATACCCTCCATTATACCCTAATCTAATTCAACATAACCTAACTTATAATAACGTAACGTAACCTAACTTAACCTAACGTCCCTTTACCTAAACTAACCTAACCTTTCCTAATCTAACCTAACCTAACTTCTCCCAGCTTAATGTAAAAATTTCCTTATCTACTAACCTTATCTTACTCAACCTAACCTAACTTAACTTAACCTAACCTTACTTAACCTAACCTAACCTAACCTAATCTTACCTTACTCAACCTAACCTAACCTAACCTAACTTAACCTAACCTAACCTGACATAACCTAACCTAACCTAACCTAACGTGACCTAACCTTCCCTTCCCTTCCCTTCCCTTCCCTTCCCTTACCTAACCTAACCTTACCTAACCTTCCCTAACCTAACCTAACCTACACAACAGCTTTAAAAATTCCACCTTCTAAAAAAAGCACCCTTAAAGTATTCCCAAGAGAGAGAGAGAGAGAGAGAGAGAGAGAGAGAGAGAGAGAGAGAGAGAGAGAGAGAGAGAGAGATTATTTTCCGCAACATAAAGCAGGCAACCCACGAGGCGTCTTCTCAGGAGGTCGTGTTTCACTGTGTTATTGTGCTAAGCAAGGACCCGCTGACAGCCTCGCGCTCCCTCCCTCCCACACCACTGATAGCAATAGTAATAACGGCACTAATTCTCCTCAAGTTAGCGGTGTGTGTGAAGCCTCGGGTAATGTATGATAGTCTTGCTTTACTCGCCAGTCTGTCCACCTTCCCTCAAATAATGGTGGTAGTGGGGATGATATTGGTAATGGTGATGATAAAAAGTGTGAAAATATTGGTGATGGTGGTTTTTGTTTTATTTATTTATTGTTTATATTTATTTATTTTTTTTTAAGGGGGAAAGGAAAGTCAAGTTTTTATTTTCTCCGATTCAATTTTTTCTTGGTGTTTTTTCCTATTTTTCCGTCACCTTTCCTTACTTTTTTGCTTCCATCGTGGTCAGTCATGGTTCTCTCTCTCTCTCTCTCTCTCTCTCTCTCTCTCTCTCTCTCTCTCTCTCTCTCTCTCTCTCTCTCTCTCTCTCTCTCTCTCTCTCTCTCTCTCTCTCTCTCGGCGTGTCTGTTTCTCTTTCATTTCATTGTTTCTTTCTTCTCCTTATTTGTGTTAAGTCCACCATCTGCTTCTCTTTCCTCCCCTCTCTTCTTTTCTCTTCCTCTTCTTCCGTTCTTTCCATCTTGCTGATCTCTTTATTCTGTCATCTTTTTATCTCTTCCATTCTTCTGTGTTTTTACCCTCCGTCTCTCTCTCTGTCTCTCTCTCTCTCTCCTTTTCTCTCTCTCTTTCTCTCATTCCTTCATTTCTTCCATTTCTTCGTCTTATTTTCTTCCCTCCTGCTCTCATTCCTTCAGCCTTTATCTTCATCTCTCTTTTTTCCATTCTCTCTCTCTCTCTCTCTCTCTCTCTCTCTCTCTCTCTCTCTCTCTCTCTCTCTCTCTCTCTCTCTCTCTCTCTCTCTCTCTCTCTCTCTCTCTCCTTATCCTTCTCTTTTTCCTTTTCTGTGCATCTCTTTATTCTAAGCCACATGTCTGTCTGCTCCTCCTCCTCCTCCTCCTCCTCCTCCTCCTCCTCCTCCTCCTCTTCCATGCCTTCTTCCTGTGGGCCATAAACTGTATTTTCTAAGTATTTTGGTTTAAAAAGGGCGGTGCTTCTCCAAGAATCCTGTTTCCACCATATTTTAACAGCCTTTTCAGATATGAGAGTTCCTTGGGGCGGAGGAGGAAGAGGAGGAGGAGGAGGAGGAGGAGGAGGAGGAGGAGGAGGAGGAGGAATGAAAGGGGAAAGAGGGAAGGACTCTGGCGTGACTGAAGATATATTTTCAGGGCCCCTCTTCCCTCTTCTCTCTCTCTCTCTCTCTCTCTCTCTCTCTCTCTCTCTCTCTCTCTCTCTCTCTCTCTCTCTCTCTCTCTCTCTCTCTGCGCCATTAAGGGGTGGAGTATTAATATCTTTCGCTTCAGTTGGTTAATAAGTGACTGGATGAGTGTGGAGGAGGGATGAGAGTGCTAGGTGGCCTGTGTCTTGCTGGGGAGGAAGAGGAGGAGCAGGAGGAGGAGGAGCAGGAGGAAGAGGAGGAAAAAAACAAGAGAGAATAGGATAGAAAGAAAGATATTACTCTCATGGTCTCTTCTTTCTCCTCCTCCTCCTCCTCCTCCTTCCTCTTTTCTTTTTTTACTCCTTTCTTCTATTTTTCTTATTTTTACACACACACACACACACACACACACACACACACACACACACACAGTACA
>NC_087176.1:9172500-9182500 GCF_035594125.1 Scylla paramamosain
AGTAAGAAAATTAAAATAACACATAAAGAGGATGAAAGAGAAAAGTGATGATGTAAACCTAACTTTCCGGCACGCAAATGAAAAGAATAAGACCATAACGAAAATAAAAGAATACTAGAGAGAGAGAGAGAGAGAGAGAGAGAGAGAGAGAGAGAGAGAGAGAGAGAGAGAGAGAGAGAGAGAGAGAGAGAGAGGCAGACAGACAGACAGACAGAGAATCATCAGGACGGGATACCTTCCAATCCACTTAGCGGGTTTGCAAGCTTTAATGGTTTTCAATACGTAGAAGGAATGACGAGCCTGAGGTGAATGTACGTGGGGCAGACCCATTGCAAGGATGAGAGGGAAGGACAGGAGGTGTGTGTCAGTGTGTGCGTGTGTGAGTGTGTGAGTGCGGGTGAGGCGATTCAAGGTGTCTGAGGGTGTGAGAGTACAAAGGAGAGCAAAGAGGAAAGGATGGAAGGTGTCAAAGAGAATGTCCTTGAGTGTAGGTGTGGAAGGGAGAGAGGAAGCGATGCAAGGTGAGGTGTACGAGTATGTATGTGCATGGCTGTGAATTATTAAGTGCTCTCAGTGTGTGTGTAAATAACTGGATGCCTTGTGATACCATTGTACTATTAGTGATATCTTTGTTCTTGGAGAGAGAGCGTTGACTGGAGTTGGGAATATAGCAAAACGCATATGGACTCGAAATGAAATAAATCTAGTATGACATTTAGTTTGAGTGGCTGTGAGCTTAGGTGTAGGAGGATGAAAGGAGACGATGTAAAGCATATGTGCCTGAGTGGGTGTAAGTAGGTGCCTTTTCTTAATACTGTTTTACTGTTGCTGATGATGTGTTTACCTCTGTGTTCGAAATCAATGACGCAAACTAGCAATGCAGGAAATTAACATCTGAAATTGAAATTATACACTTTATGACATAACATTTATTTAGCTCATAATTCTTGTATCTCCGTTATTATGCCATTAAATTCACCTGGATATCAGAGAGAGAGAGAGAGAGAGAGGGGAAGGAACACAGATATACACAAAGGAAGACCAACCAGTCCTGTTGCTCCTGACGAGTTGAGAGTAAAATAGCAAAGACAGAAGTTTTTTCCCCACCACTCCTACCACAAACACTGTGAGGACAAGATGCAGGGTCTCGTTATATACATTTTGCTAGCAAGGAACCAGTAAAAAATGTTCACCTTTAACGCCTTCAGCCTTGCAAATTTAGCGTGTTCTTTACCTGCTTACTTACAATAGATTATACAGGGACTCCCACGTGTAAGGCTGGTGGCTTCTTGCAGCTTCCCTTATTTTCTTATGTTCTTATAATCTTAAACGGATTGCAGACCTTTTGAATTACAAGAAAGAGAATTTTAGAAGCAGGAGGAGGAAGAGGAGGAGAAGGAGAAGAGGGGGAATAGCAAAGGGACTCACACACTCTCACAAATAATGCAGGAGGGCGCAGGGACGCAGCGAATAACCGATGTGGCAACAATTTATATGCATTTTCTCCTTTAGCCTTCCTTTCTTCTCTCCCTCCTTGTCCTGCGCCGCCCCGCTCCCTTCCCTTTCTTGCTCCCTTTCCTGTCTGTCTTCTATTCTTGTCATCATGATTCCCACGGAAGCTAAAAATTCACCGCACTTTACGTTTAGCCGAAGAATGGAATATAAGAGGAGGAGGAGCAGCAGCAGGAGGAGGAGGAGGAGGAGGAGGAGGAGGAGGGAGAGGGAAAATACCAAGGGAAAAAACTGGTGAATACAAAGTGTTTTAATAACAGAATGTGGCTTAACCCTTACATCGGTGGGAGGAGGAGGAGGAGGAGGAAGAGGAGGAGGGCACTGGAGTAGCTCGTGCATACGGAAAGATGGGAGGAGGAAAGGAAGAGGGAGGAAGGAGTATGTGGAGGGTGACGCCCCTTGGACTTATTCAAGAGAGGAGATGGAGGGGAAGAATGAGAGAGAGAGAGAGAGAGAGAGAGAGAGAGAGAGAGAGAGAGAGAGAGAGAGAGAGAGAGAGAGAGAGAGAGAGAGAGAGAGAGAGAGAGAGAGAGAGAGAGAGAGAGAGAGAGAGAGAGAGAGAGAGATTCCTTTTCTAGTCTGTTTTCTGTCTCTCGTTTGTTTATTTTCTTAAGACTTGGGAACTAAAAATTGTATATATTGAATTTGTCTGCATACAAAAAAATATACATTAAAATTACGTATTACATCTGGTTCTCTCCCTCTCTCTCTCACTCTCCTGGTAATCTTATGAAATTAGATACAAACATATACATCTATTTATTTATTTATTATTATTTTTACTACAGCAGGCGAGGAACTGGTAGTATCTTTACGTATTACGAAGCATGGAGAGAGGAAAAGAAATAAAATACGTGGAGTTTATCAGAAAAATGTTGGTCCAGCACTTACATTATTTTCATGGACAGGGAAATGGATGAAAACAGAGACGCGGGAGAGAACTGTGTTGTATTTTCACGTTTGAGCGATGAGTGGAAAAAGTTTATTTCAGAAAGTGGTTATAGGAGACATGCATTGATACTGATGGAGGAGGAGGAGGAGGAGGAGGAAAAAGAAGAAGATTAGGATGGTGGTGGTGATGGGGAGATGAAATGCCCTACTCTTCTTTTTCTTCCTCCTCTCCCTCCTCTTCCTCCTCCTCCTCCACCTCCTCCTCCTCCCGTAGGTTCGATAAAGTCTGAATCTTGTAAGGTGAAGCTTTGTCACTTTTGTCTTCGTGGCACCGAGTAATGGACACCAGATACGTTTCCTCTTCCCCTTTTTTTCTCTCTTTTTTTCTGTCCCTCTATTCCTTCTCCTGCTTTCGTCATCTCTCCTTTCTGTCTCTATCTCCTTTCCTCCCTTCCTTATTGCATTTACTCCTTTCATTCCTTGTGTAACTTGTTCTTGTAAACTCTCTCTCTCTCTCTCTCTCTCTCTCTCTCTCTCTCTCTCTCTCTCTCTCTCTCTCTCTCTCTCTCTCTCTCTCTCTCTCTCTCTCTCTCTCTCTCTCTCTCTCTGCATCTCACGGTATCTGAAGTCAATCTTTCCTCGTCCAATACTCTCTCTCTCTCTCTCTGATTTTTTTCTCTCTCTCTCTCTCTCTCTCTCTCTCTCTCTCTCTCTCTCTCTCTCTCTCTCTCTCTCTCTCTCTCTCTCTCTCTCTCTCTCTCTCTCTCGCTTCATTATTTTCAATCTAATCATTCAAGATCTTCATTTTTTTCCTAGGCATTAATATCCTTTAGCGTTCCTTTATCTCTTATCCTTCATCCTCTTATCATTCCCTCTCCGTCTTTCGTCTTATTCTTATCTCCTCTTATCGGTTATCGGATCGCTTGGCCTCTTCCACCCCCCACCCCCCGAAACCTCCTCTTCCTCCTCTTCCTCTTAGCCGGGGATTCCTAAGAGGGCTGAGGAGTTTGTACCCCCTTGAAGTACCCCTCCCCTCGTGTCCTCTTCAGGATGACCAGGCCCTTAACCCCCGCACGAGTCCACAGCGTCTTTGCCTCAATGCCGCCCCCACAAAACCTTCACAAGGGCGTACTCACCTCACTAGATTCAGGTACTCGTGTCTCCCTCCGCCCTACCACCCCAAGGACACTTATCTATCAGCCACACTTCTTTCTCCCACCTTCTCCCGCAGTCTCCCGGTATCTGTCTACCTTCACGTGGCTTTATCTATTTTTTATTTGTTTTTTGCTATCTGTTGTCATCTTTTTTTCTAGTATTTTTTGTCTTTATTCTTTCGTTTCTCGTTATCTACCTGTTTTCATGTATATTTTTTTTTCTTTTTTAATTTTCTGTAGTCTTTTTTTTTATGTGCTTGAGTTTTCCGTCTAAAAATATTCTTCATACACGTTCAGTTATTGTCTCAGCTTCTGTAGTCAGTCTTGTCTCAGCCTTTTTTGTTATGCTCAAGCTTTGCATTTCAAAAAGTAATGTCTGCTCTCTCTCTCTCTCTCTCTCTCTCTCTCTCTCTCTCTCTCTCTCTCTCTCTCTCTCTCTCTCTCTCTCTCTCTCTCTCTCTCTCTCTCTCTCTCTCTCTCTCTCTCTCTCTCTCTCTCCCCAGTTTTTTTTTAATAATCTTATCTCTTTCCTCCCTATCTGTCCGCATCTCAAGCAGTCTCTCCAAATTTTATTGGTAATATTTCCCTGACATCCTTACCACATACTTAGGAATTTTCATCAAAGCCTCAGTCTTTCCTTTCCTCATCTCTCCGCAGGTCCAACAATTCCTCAACTTCTGCAGTCATTCACAAGCATCTTTAACACATTACTGCGGCGTCACATTTCAGTCTCACCTCTCTCTCTTCATTCCCCATTACTTCACATAATCTCATCTCCTGCAGCTAGTTATTCCCCTTAGACTCTTATAGCATACCTGAGCTTGCCATCTGAATGTCTTCCCTCCCTCTTCATCACTTCCCACTCCCCACTGTGCATTGTGCTGGTCGTGGCAGCCGGAGGGTCTTAGTGCCCGTAACACTTGCAGGGTCGCGTCCCGCTAATGCCGCCCTAAAGACTATAGAAAGAGGACGTTAAGAGCGCCCCCAAGAGCAGTTTATGGTACGCTTTGAAGTTTTTACGACCGTAGAGGAATTTAAGGCCGCTGTGATGGATTTCAAGAGACTAAGACGATCTTAAACTCGATGAAAAGAACCTTTAATCTAGAAAAAGTTAAGCCAAAGACGCCGGAACCTTGTATATGTGTGTGAGGGACCGGAGGGGAGGGACCGGAGGGGGCGACGCTCCTGGCTACACCCCCACTACACCCCTACTGCACCCCCACTACACCCTGCTACACCCGTGACCCTCAAGCATCCGGGAGGGGAGGAAAGCAGCGGTCGCCTTGATGAGAATATTACTGTTTGTATTGCTTGATTGTCCTTCCATCCCCGAGGCAGCAAGACGCCCCGGAGACTTGGATGTAGAAGGGCGAGGGACGCACCTAAAGTATCAGGAAGTAGGGAAGGGAGGAGAGAAGGAAGGCGCTCTGAGTTAAGGTAAAGACTTGACTGCTTTGAAAAGGGAGCAGAGAAGGGTCTAGAAGGGGAGGAAGGGCAGGGAAGGGAGGGAAGGGAAGAGGAGAGAGAGAGTGAGGGTTAATTCAGAGGCTCAGGATGAATATGAGATGCTCGTCCAAAGCTCTGGTGAATTAACCTTTGAATCTCCCCGTTTTAAGAGTTAATTTTGCACATTATTATCTGCATCAAAAGAAAACGAACCTTCTCCACCGTAAACTATTTTAATACTGCACTTTTTCGAGAACTCTTCCTAAAATTGACTTCATCTTACCCGAAATTTATCTTACCCTTGCAGAAATTTACCTCAACTTCAAGAAATTTACTGGACGTTTACTGTGAAAAAAAACAACAACTCATTATTCAACTGAAAATTTACGTAATCCAGAGTGAAAAAGTACCACCCACTCAGAAATTTAACCTAATCTCCAGCATCCAGCAAGATACACAACAGCTACCTATAAAAAACAAAACCCTGCGGTCCCACTTTAAAGATCAACGTAATCTAAGCTGAAAAACATCCCCGTCCTTCCATCAAGCAGCTGAAAACATCCCCACCCCTGCATCAACCAGCTTAAAAATACCCCCGTCCTTCCATCAAGCAGCTGAAAACACCCCCACCCCAGCATCATCCAGCTGAAAACTATCCCCGTCCTTCCATCAAACAGCTGGAAAACATCCCTGTCCCTGCAACAACCAGCTGAAAAACACTCCCGTTGCTTCATCAACCAGCTGGAAAAACCCCCGTTCCTGCATCATCCAGCTGAAAAACACCCCCGTCCTTCCATCAAGCAGCTTGAAAATATCCCTGCCCCTGCATCATCCAGCTGAAAAACACTCCCGTTGCTCCATCAGCCAGCTGAAAAACACCCCCATCGCTCCATCAACTAGCTGAAAAACACACCGTCCCTGCATCACCCAGCTGAAAAACACCCCCGTTCTTCCATCAAGCAGCTGGAAAAAACCCCGTCGCTTCACCAATCAGCTGAAAAAACATCCCCGTCGCTCCATCACCCAGCTGAAAAACACCCCCGTCACTGCATCACCCAGCTGAAAAACACCCCCGTCGCTCCATCACCCAGCTGAAAAACACCCCCGTCCCTGCATCACCCAGCTGAAAAACACCCCCGTCGCTCTATCACCCAGCTGAAAAACACCCCGTCCCTGCATCACCCAGTACTCCGACGCATTAAAATGTTTGGCGATCCCTTGACAACGACGTGAATCCTGGGAAGAACACGACAGTCGCCTGAAAATTTACCGAATCCAACCACAATCACTTCAATTTCGCCTGAAAGGATTCCCGTTGCACATGAGGACTTTGAACCCCCCCAACTCCCTCCACCCTCACCTGAATGGCCTTCCCTCTCCCTCCCCTCTCCCTCACCCCTATCCCCCTCTCCTATCCCTTGTAATATCCCTCCCCCCACCCCTCGGCATCAGATGGCCTTCTCTATCCCTGCCCCTAACCCTTGAGGCCCTGGAATACTGAAATACCCCTCTCCCCTCCCCTTCCCTCTCTTGTTCCTCCCCTCCTCCTACTCTTCCTATCCTTTTCTTCACCCTTGTCAGCCTCTGAGGAGCAGCTGTCGAGTCTGACGTGAGGAGGAGGAGAAGGAGGAGGAGGAGGAGGAGGAGGAGGAGGAGGAGGAGGAGGAGGAGGAGGAGGACTAGTGAGGTTGCGTAGCCCTTGGGATCGCCTCACCTACTGATAGACGGCAGCACCTTAAGAGAAAACGATATTCCAACAGCTTCGTGGCGTGTAGAAAACGGAGGCAGGGGACGCGGGCTGCCATTGTGAGCGTCTCCGTGGAATCGGCGGCTGCTAGTGAGTGTTGGCTGATTTACATAGAAAACGGGACTCACATACGTAACCAAGCGAAGAAAACGCGGCGCACGGTTACGGCTTTCCAGTGTTGTGAGCGCTTTTTGATGCACTTGGAACATTGGCCTCGCGCTCTCGTCTCACACTGTTACGCCTCACACGCACGCACGCACACGCACGCACACGCACACGCACATCTGAGGAAAGGGAGGATATTGACTGGGATTGAAAATATCTTGCGTGAATTGTTTGAGTTGAATCGGTGGCAGGGAAAATGTATCAGTGGCGGTGTTGAAATGCTGGTGTGGTTTTATTGGTTATTTCTTCATTTCTTGGCTTCACTGGAGGTGGTTTTGGTGTGAAGACCATGAAGTAACGTAATATTTGTGTATAGTAAATGATTATGGGTTTTTGTATTTGAATAACAACAACAACAACAACAACAACAACAACAACAACAATACTACTACTACTACTACTACTACTACTACTGCAATGAATGTGAATAAAATTGTAAAGTATTAATGAAAATATCCACAAATGTAACCTAAATCTTAAATTAAATCTGTACATAAAACATTAGAAAACACACACACACACACACACACACACACACACACACACACACACACACACACACACACACACACACACACACATATATAAAGAGAGAGAGAGACAGAGACAGAGAGAGAGAGAGAGAGAGAGAGAGAGAGAGAGAGAGAGAGACACACACACACACACACACACACACACACACACACACACACACACACACACACACACACACACACACATAAAGAGAGAGAGAGAGAGAGACAGAGACAGAGAGAGAGAGAGAGAGAGAGAGAGAGAGAGAGAGAGAGAGAGAGAGAGAGAGAGAGAGAGAGAGAGCGTGTACCATGAATCTTTACACAAGTCATCATTGCCTTAGCCAAAGATCGTGATTTTTTCATAGTAGCTGTGAGAGAGAATGAGGAATGAGGCGCACTGCTGGCATTGCTTCCGACATTTACAAAGTGCATGTCTGAGTTTAGGTGTAATTGGAGTAATTGTCAAAGGGAGAAGGAAGTTTTGTGTTCTGTATGTAAGTGAAAGCTGTCTATGTCAGTTTGGTGTATGTGTGTATGTGTGTTTTCTCCCTCTTTATAATGTGTGCGTGGTATGTTTATGTATATATGTGTATATGTATGTAATATGTATGTGTATATATGTTCTGTTAATTAATTTGTGTATTTGTTTGCTTATTCACTTGTTTTATGTATTTACTTATCTCTATCTGTGTATATGTGCACGTATTTTTTTTATTTATGTTTGTTTGTTTATTTGTGTTTTAATTTGTTTCCGTTCATGTAAGTTTCCAATTCCTGCGTGTATTTATTTATTTGTTATTCTATCTCTTTCTCTGTATGTGTTTGTGTGTTTGTGTTTCGGATAGACAAAAAAAGTTACCAATTCCTGTATTCATAATTGTGCACGTTCACGAGTCCTAATGAAGAATTGACATCCATCCATCTATCCACTCATCCATACATACATACATACAAACATATATCTTTACATTTTCCCATACACATTTATTCATACATTCATACATTTTAAACACAAGAGTAAGCCCAATACCAATACATCAAAAACCAAACCTACCAGAATATTTTTTCCCCCCCACTGATAAACAAAACAGACACAACCTCACAACACTCACAATACAACACTCACAATACAACACACCCTTGGCAGTTCCTATACTAATAATGTGACTGCCAATAATAGGAAGGGGGGAACTTTAAAAATCACGGAAATTAAAGGGAAAATATTAAAGTGCCAGTTTCCCCTAACACGAAGGAGGAGTAAAGGAGAGAACAAGGAAGGAAAGTAGGGGAAAAAATAACGTCTCTTTCTCTCCCTTCCTACTTTTTTCCTCCTTTCCTGCCACGCTGTCAAATATGTGAAGAGTTAAAGGGATGGAAAATAAGTGAAAAGGGGGAGAGAGAGAGAGAGAGAGAGAGAGAGAGAGAGAGAGAGAGAGAGAGAGAGAGAGAGAGAGAGAGAGAGAGAGAGAAAGAAATAAAGTAACTTCAAGGGTGGAGGAAAGTCGTATTTATGGAGGTAATGAGAAGGAAGGAGAGATGGAGAGAATGAGTGAAGAGAGTGGAGAGGAATAATGGAAGGAGAAGGAAATTAGGGAGAAACAACGACAAATGAGGAGAGAAAAGGAGAAAAAGACTAAAAGATGAGAGAGAGAGAGAGAGAGAGAGAGAGAGAGAGAGAGAGAGAGAGAGAGAGAGAGAGAGAGAGAGAGACTACATTCCTTGACCCAAAAAATAATACAAAATAAGAAAGTGACATAACAATCTTACAAAAACAGCTCTGCAACACACACACACACACACACACACACACACACACACACACACACACACACACACACACACACACACACACACACACACACACACACACACACACACGAAGCACCATTAAGGTTCATTATCCCCTTAGAAAGAGCTTGTGCTGTTTCATTTTTGTCTTGTTTATGTCGAGTTAAAATTGCGAAGCGAATCCTGAGTTAGTTTGTGAGGCGGAACACAGGAGGAGGAAGAGTAGGAGGAGGAGGAAGAGCATGAGATAGTGGGGGATGTAGAGGGAGGGAACAAAAGAAAGGGGATGACGTAAGATTATGATGAAACAGGAGGAATAAAAAGGGGAAAAGAGTGAAAGGAGGAACAAAGGAAGGAAAGAAAGGGGAAGGAAGGTGAGGGTAAAGGAGTTCATAAGTTGGAGATGAAGCGGAGACGTGAAGGAAGTGAGGGGAAAAGAAGGGGATGTGATGAGGATGCGAACACGAGAGGAGGAAGAGAAGGAGAGAAGTAGGAGAAAGTGAGATAGTTGAAGGAGAGGGAGAAAGCAAGGGATAGGAAAGGAGAATGAGATAATGAAGATGATAATAATAATAGTAATAATAATAATAATAATAATAATAATAATAATAATAATAATAATAATAATAATGTAATCAATATAAATTCATGTTTTTTTATTTTATTATATTTAGGCACTTAGAGAGATGCCTCCAAGAGAGAGAGAGAGAGAGAGAGAGAGAGAGAGAGAGAGAGAGAGAGAGAGAGCGCTATCATCAACAACTCAAGTCACAACCACAAGA
>NC_087176.1:9192500-9195000 GCF_035594125.1 Scylla paramamosain
TAAGCCTATTTCCCTTCACATCCCCTGGAGGAGGAAGAGGAGGAGGAGGAGAAGGAGGAAGAGGAGGAAGAGGAGATGATAGAAATAGAGGGTCGAGTGATGATTTTGGTAGTGATCCTCCTCCTCCTCCTCCTCCTCCTCCTCCTCCTCCTCCTCCTCCTCCTCCTCCTCCTCCTCCTCCTCCTCCTCCTCCTCCTCTTTATTAGCCATACACTCTCTCTTCCCCATAATTATATAGATATTATCCATACGTTCACTGTATTTGCCTTTCTGATTGCACTTTCGACCTCCGTTACTATTTCAGCATCCAAACAGAGAGAGAGAGAGAGAGAGAGAGAGAGAGAGAGAGAGAGAGAGAGAGAGAGAGAGAGAGAGAGAGAGAGGAGGGGGAGCCGACTTAAGAAAATGTTCATCAAAATACATTAAACTATGTTGTTAACTGTGTGTGTGTGTGTGTGTGTGTGTGTGTGTGTGTGTGTGTGTGTTGGTTCTCCCTCGCCTTCTCGCCTTCGTAAGCTTTATTTTGTAGTTGTGTTTGTTATTTCCTTCCTTTTTTTTTGTTTTCTTTTACTTCAAGTTCTTTTTCTGGTTATGTTTGGTTGTGGGAAAGTATTGTTTGTTTGTTTGTTTGTTTGTTTGTTTGTTTGTTTGTTTGTTTGTTTGTTTTTTCTAATACGTGTTCAATAGTGATTTTTCGTCATTATTATAGCCATTATTACCTGCATCATTGTCATCATTGTTATAATCAGCTTGGTCTTCATCATTATCAATACCAGGGGCATTACAATCATTCTCATCATCTTTACCATCAAATATCATCATCATTATCATTTTCACCATCATCATCATCACTACCACCACCACAACCACCATCACCACCACCACCTCGTAATTCTGTCAAACCCACATTCCGTTTTCTATGTCCGCGACGCATCAGTGCATTCTTAGGGGAGACCGTCACGCTACTGTCCGTCACACGTCACTGAATGGATTAATTTGACCTGCCCGCCTGTCTATCCATCTCTCTCTCTCTCTCTCTCTCTCTCTCTCTCTCTCTCTCTCTCTCTCTCTCTCTCTCTCTCTCTCTCTCGTTCTTGTTTTCCTTTCTTGTTCTTATTCTTTGTTTTCTTCTTCTTCTTTTTCTTATTATTATTATTGTTATTATTATTATTATTATTATTATTATTATTATTATTATTATTATTATTATTATTATTGTTATTATTTCCTTATTCTTTCCTTTTTTCTCTCTCTCTTCTTTCTCTTTATTTTTAGTACATTACGTAAGGTATTTTTAAACCCATTCAGTCGTCCCATTATAAAACTACAGCACAGTTTATATATATATCAGTAGTTTATTCCCATAGTAATTAACTCAACCACAATCCTATTATCTGTTGCTTTATATTTCAACTGCATGTCATTTCCTACATTAGAAAAAGACTACTCATTTCAGTTATGTGGATTCACAGTCCCTTATGTACACGCATCACCAGAGAACAATACATTAGCTTTCTTTTATTGATGCACAGGGAAGGAAGACTCAAGAGGGAAAAAAATAGCGGAAAAAATACCCACTTACTCTCTCTCCCCATCAAAGAAGAAGGATAATAAAGGAAAACTAACACATTAGAATTAATACCATACAGTTAACACCATAGAATTATCATATGTAATTGAAATCATTATTGTACTTAGAGTTGTAATAATAATAATAATAATAATAATAATAATAATAATAATAATAATAATAATAATAATGATAATAATAATGAGTGAAGAATAGATATAAGAAAATAAGAAAGTTTCCCTATTTCTTCCTTTGTGTTGTGACTTTGCAACCTTATACTGGAGAGAGAGAGAGAGAGAGAGAGAGAGAGAGAGAGAGAGAGAGAGAGAGAGAGAGAGAGAGAGAGAGAGAGAGAGACAAAGGCAGACAGCCGGCTTAGTGTTACTGTGGGGTTTCATTCTGCTCCCTTCACTTCCTTTCTCATTCTCTCTCTCTCTCTCTCTCTCTCTCTCTCTCTCTCTCTCTCTCTCTCTCTCTCTCTCTCTCTCTCTCTCTCTCTCTCTCTCTCCAAAAAAAAAGGATAATTCCAAAATAAACCACGAAAATAAAAATCACCGGGATAATTTATACAGCCACATAATAATTCCATCCCATGTCACGCCCTCTCCCTCTCCCTCTCCCTCTCCCTCTCCCTCTCCCTCTCTCCCTCTCTCCCTCAGCGGTACGTCACTGGCGAGGGGAAAATGAACATCATATTTCAGTGGCTGTTTGTCGTATGGAAGTGAAAACACGCGGCGCCTACACATAAAAAATATAGGGTGTTTGAAGGGTGAATGAGCTGTTTGGATATTAAATAGTGTGTGTTTGTCTGCCCCCAGGGAAGGGTGACGGGGAAGGGAAGGGGAGGGAAGGGGGAAGATAAGAGGGGGCTGTAGGTAAATGAAGGTTTCTGACTCCTGGAAAGAAAGGGAAAGTTAATTAAAGGTGTGT
>NC_087176.1:9215000-9220000 GCF_035594125.1 Scylla paramamosain
TTTCCACATCGCTTATTTAATGATAGAAAGAGATAAAAAAAAAATATCCTAATCATCATCTGAAGCCTTTGTTTTATCTTCTGGTACTTGCTCTTCCTTTGTGTTTCTTTGTATTTCTCATCACAAAGTCACAAGGTCTTATGTACGAGTACGTATCTTTTATATCCCGCATCACTTATTTTAGAATAGAAAAAGGGAAAAGTAACATCCAAAACTTTATCAGCTAATCTCCTGCCCCTTGCTCTTCCTTTGTATTCCTTTATAGTTCTCATCACAAAAGTCACAAGATCTGAAAATCTTATTCACGTATCTTTTATATCCAACATCACGTGATATGGAATAGAAAAGAAAAAAGTCCTAAATTTTGTCTTATATACTCGTATGCCTCAGCTCATCTGGTTCTTGTCCTTCCTTTGTATTCCTTTGTAGTTCTCATCACAAAACCAGAGTAACAAGGCTTGCAAATGGGTTCTATGCTCTGTCCGGCCGTGGTAAAACTGGACGGGCCGCCACAGGTATGGAATGAGCACTGGGATGGCGTGCTAATGGACTTGTGGACCCGTTGCCCCGCTGTTCCATGGTCCGTTTTGTAATGCTGTGATTCTAGATTATGATTCCCTTTCGTGGCTACTATGTTATGTGAAAATAGTGGTAATGATTGTACTTGTTCGTGGAGGTGTTTTTGGTACGCTCCTGGACGTTGCCGCGCTGCCAAAAGTCTACGGGAAATGATAGCCGTGTTTCAGTAAGTCTGCGAATGTGGCTTGCCTGGTTTCGTTAAGCAATGGAAAAAGTAAGCAAAATTTGGTCTCTTCTTGCTCATATTACTACTGCTACTACTACTACTACTACTACTGCTACTACTACTACTGCTACTAATACTACGAAATTCCAAAAAGTATTCACCACCACTGCAACAAGTACAAGCAATATTCACTATTACCCACCACCACCACCACCACCACCACCACCATAAAAACAAAAGGGTCTCTAACGCATAATTGAAGTGATGGGTGGAAGTTGGACATTCCCGGCGAGGTATTTAATCCTACATGTCAGTTATTAACGTATATGTGTGTGTGTGTGTGTGTGTGTGTGTGTGTGTGTGTGTGTGTGTGTGTGTACGGAGTCAAGCATTTTTTTTGGCAGGAATCTATTTATCAGTCGTTTACAAGTGACGCTTTGAAATTAATAAATAAACAAATAAATTACTAATCGCTTAATGACAGGATGGATTGACACATTTCCTGCTTCTGTTTCGTTTTGTGTTTGTTTGTTGGTTGATCCCTGGTGAAGACTACGTTGTAAATATTTGTTTGTGTGTATGTGTGTGGCGGGATGTGTAACTTTCATGGGAAATATATTATCAACTGCTATATCATAAGGAAAACGAAAAAAAAAATTGGTAGTAATGGAAGCAGCAGCAGTTGTAGCAGCAATAATTGTAGTTGTTGTTGTTGCTGTTGTAGAAAGTTGTTGTTATTGTTGTTATTGTAAAGAAACAAGGCAATAACAAATGACAATAATAACAGTACAAAGGAAAAAATTATGAAATTGTTCTCACCACCGCCACAACCACCACCACCACTACCACTACCACAACCACCACTACCACCACCACCACCACTACCACTACCATCACCACCGCCACGACCACCACCGCCACGACCACCACCGCCACCGCTCCTTCCCCATCAAAGGAAGGCAAGGTATCAGTATTGTTCCATTTAGAAGCCAACATTTTACCAAGACAAGTTCCTTCTTTTTCCTCCCTTTTTCTTTATATTTTTTGTTGGGAAAATTGAAACTAATAGAAAAATGTTCCTTTGTCAACATTCGAATAAAGGAAACTGGGCCTTGCATTGTTTAGATGGAAGAGGAGGAGAAGAAGAAGGAGATGGAGGAGGAAGAGAAAGGAAAAGAAGGAGGAGGAAGAGGAGTAGGAGAAGGAGTAGAAAAAATAGATATTGGGAGAAAAACTATAGACATATAATGACACTATAGAAATATATGATTAATAAAAATAGTTGATGATATATAACAAAAAATAAAGGAGAGAGAGAGAGAGAGAGAGAGAGAGAGAGAGAGAGAGAGAGAGAGAGAGAGAGAGAGAGAGAGAGAGAGAGAAGGGTATTGTCTTTGTCATCTCTCAGTTTCCTCGGTATCTATGATTGGTGTGTGTGTGTGTGTGTGTGTGTGTGTGTGTGTGTGTGTGTGTGTGTGTGTGCGGTGAATTTGAATGGTTGTTGATGGTGTGGTATGGATATTGTAAAGTTATTGTTTCATACTTGTTAACAGGTTACTGTGATAACAATAATAACAACAACATTAACAACAAGAGGAATAGCAAGAACAACAACAACAATGATAAAAATTATACTACAAATATTTCTACTACTATTACTACTATTACTACTACTACTAACAACAAGAACAACTACTACTACTACTACTACTACTACTACTACTACTACTGTACAATAATCACACACACACACACACACACACACACACACACACACACACACACACTCTCTCTCTCTCTCTCTCTCTCTCTCTCTCTCTCTCTCTCTCTCTCTCTCTCTCTCTCTCTCTCTCTCTCTCTCTCTCTCTCTCTCCCTCCCTCCCTCCCTCCCTCCCTCCCTCCCTCCCTCCCCAGTACACACACACACACACACACACACACACACACACACACACACACACACACACACACACACACACACACACACACACACACACACACACACACACACACATATTACACGTACATTAATCTATATATATACACTACAGCTGTCACACACACACACACACACACACACACACACACACACACACACACACACACACACACACACACACACACACACACACACACACACCATTAATAGCAGACAACCATTAGTAGGTGCGACAAAGGGTCTTCAGAGTTGTCAGCTGTGGGTAATGGGAGGTTATAAACGAGTGCCTTTGGTTGAGCTATGTGCACCAAGAGAAGGAGGAAGAGGAGGAGGAGGAGAAGGAGGAGGAGGAGGAGGAGGAGGAGATGCTAGGTAGTAAGGTGTCATACCATAAGATTTCTGAAGATATATTTGCATTCACCTCCACAACCACCTCCTCCTCTTCCTCTTCTTCTTTTCCCTCCCACCTCTCTTGCTCCTCCTCCTCCTCATTCAAGTATTTTCATCCAAGTAACCATTTTTCCATTTTTTTTTTCATTCTTTCTCCCTCTTGTACTTTTCCTCTTCATCCTTTCCCTTCATCTCCGTTTATTCTGATATCCCTCCTACCATCCTCAGGCTTCCTCCCTCCCGTCCCTCTCCTCGTCTACTCATAATGATGGAAAATGAAGAGCGGGGAGGGTAAACAGAAGGAAGCAATATATAGAAGATGGGGTCGTAAGGAGGAGGAGGAGGAGGGAGAGTAGGACGAAGAGGAAAAAAAGTAGGCGAGGTGAATCCGAGGAAAAAGACAAATTGAAACACGGATTGATGGAAGGAAAAGAAGGGAAAAAGATAATTGGAGTAGAAAAAACACAAGAATTAAGTGGACGAGAAAAACAGGAGGATGAGAAGGAGTAGGAATGAGAGAGTAGGAAGGAAATGTAAGAGGAAGGGAAGTGAGGATAAGAAGGAATGGAAGAAATGGAAATAAAAGAAGAGAAAGGAAATAAGAGTAGAAATAGAAAGGGAAAAAAAGAAGAGAAAGGAAATGAAAACAGGAAGACGAGTGAGAATAAGTATGAACGGGAGGGAGGGAGGGAAAAAGAGAAAAGGAAGGAAATGAGAAAAGGAAAGCGAGGAAAAATAAAAATGAAACGGAGAGAGAGAAAAAAAGATCAAATAAACCAGCTTAAGAAGAATAACCGTGAAAAAAAAATGAATAAGAAAGAAATTAAAAGAGAAAGAACGAATGAATTTAAATAAAGATAGAAAGGGAGAGGGAAAAAAAGAAAACCTAGGGAAAACAAACATCGTAAACTTACCCTCCGTTCTTGATGTTAATATTTCAAAGTGTTTCCAGCCTCCATACTCCCGCTGTCATCCCAAGGCTCACATGTACCCTAGTTTCCCCTCATCCTTATGCCTCTCCCTTCCTCTCCCCCTCCCCCTCTCTTTCCCCTCGCTTCGCCACACAAATGTAAAGAAGGGGAGGAGGGAGGAGGGGAGGTAAAGGTGAGGGAATATATCACCTTCTGTCACCTACTTTTCCTCTCCTCCTCCTCCTCCTCCTCCTCCTCCTCCTCCTCCTCCTCCTCCTCCTCCTCCTCCTCCTCCTCCTCCTCCTCCTCCTCCTCCTCCCTCCTTCATGCCGTGTGATTTCTCCTATTGTGTGTATATGATTAGATATTATTCACACACACACACACACACACACACACACACACACACACACACACACACACACACACACACACACACACACACACACACACGCATACACACATATATACACAAAGTCCCAAGCAAGACTTAACGAAGTCAATATTTGCTCACCTGACGCTGCTCACGGGCACTTAATTAACACCTGTTACCTTTATCTTCCTGACAGGTGAGGTTTGTTCGAGAAGTGACCTTAGCACCACTGCGCGTCCAGGGAGGTAACGTTGGCAACACTGATGAGTTATTGCGCTCACTCACCCACCCACTTACACACACACACACACACACACACACACACACACACACATACACTAAGATGTAGACAGATAACAATGGAAATATTATACACTAATTGTACATTTTTATAATTATGCAACGTTTATACAGTAAGGGAAGTGAAAGTTTGGGAAAAGTGATTGATAGATAAATAGATAAATAAGTAAAAACAGAGCAGGAAGGAAGGGAAGAAAAAATAAACAGAAGATTAGAAAAGAAAGGAGAAGAATAAAAAATATTAAAACTCATTATTTAGTAAGAAAAAAAAATAAAAATAAAAATTGAGAAAGGAAATAGAACGCAAAGGAAAAGTAGATAAACAGATCAGTAGAAGAGTGG
>NC_087176.1:9222500-9245000 GCF_035594125.1 Scylla paramamosain
AAGCTGGAAACAAACAAACAAGTAAACAAACAAACAAACAAACAAACACGCCCCCAGTCGGCATACGTACATACATAGAGAGCGAATGAAAAAATATACGCGTTTGAAACCTGTTGCAACACCTTGTACCTCGACCCGAACAAGAACCCCTGACCGGCATTCATGGCAAAAAATAAATAAAAAAAAAGAATGAAAATAAAAAAGGAAACCAACGACATGGAAATAAAAAAAAGACGCTGGGCAAAAAATATTCTTGCCTTTCCCTAAAAAAAGAAAATAACAGTTATGAGGGATCTTGAAGGGAAAGTTAGGAGGGAGAGAGAGAGAGAGAGAGAGAGAGAGAGAGAGAGAGAGAGAGAGAGAGAGAGAGAGAGAGAGAGAGAGAGAGAGAGAGAGAGACCCAGGTGTTCCTAGCCCCTTGGTAATTAAAGTCGTTATCATGACCTTAACTTAAAAGAGTCACCCGCTGCCTCACTGGAAACTAAGCCTTTTTACTCCACCTCTCACTCCCTCTCACTCTCCCTCTCCCTCTCCCTCTCCCTCTCACTAAGCCCACTCTCCTCTGAGCTCTCTGCTTTTCCCTACGAAGTTAAAAGGAGAGACGAAACGGAATTAGCAGAGTGCGCGAAAAATAGCGAAGTGTATAAGCTCAGTAAGGAATAAATTAATGAATATGTTGAGCAAATTCAAACCATTGATATTCGAAACAGGAATTATAGAGAATGAATAAGTGTACGAAGGCAGGAATAAATGATAAATGGACTGGAAGTATTGGTGGTCGAAAGTGAAATTGACGTGTCGGAAATTATAAACTGAAGGAGGAAGTGCGAGGATGGAAATAACACGAAGGAAACGGAAGGGAATTAAGAATTAGCTTGAAATTTAACAAGAAAATAGACGAGAAATAAATGAATGTAAAGAAAAAAACATGTGAATTACAAAGAGGTGAAGTGAATTAAACGCATCTTTATTTTGAAAGCGAAAGTCACTTGGGGAAAATAATACGAGGGAAATAAAGAAAAGTAACGGAAAACAGATAAAAATAACGTAAAAACACTATGAAGAGTAATGAAGCGAAATAAATTAACCCTTTTAGTGATGTATGCAACAATTCACAACACTGAAAACAATGTATGGAGTCTTTATAAGCAAATACAAAAAGAAAAAAAAACATAAAAAAGAATAGATTTTGTAATTTCTATCCAGTACAATGATTAGATGCGGCTGTAGAACGAGAAAAGATGTCTCAGAGTGAAAGTGGAAGTGGAAGATGTGACAAATAGCAGTGGAAGGGTTAAAAAAAACATTGATATTTTGAATGTTATGGAGGAAATAACACGAAGGAAAATGAGAGAGAGAGAGAGAGAGAGAGAGAGAGAGAGAGAGAGAGAGAGAGAGAGAGAGAGAGAGAGAGAGAGAGAGAGAGAGAGAGAGAGAGAGAGAGATCAAGAATTAGCAGGAGCTGTAGAAGAGGACAAATGCAGAAACACTCTTAGGAATCCACGAAAGGGAGGGAAACTGGGAGGAATATGTTGAGTTGCATAAGATGAATAATAAACATTGACATTTGCAATTCCCTCGAGAAAAACGCGAGTGAGAGAAATGATAAAAAAAAAACATTAAAAAAGTAAATATATGATAACATCGGCATTCAATATAGAAAACAAGAGAACAAGGAATTTAAAGAGTGATAATTAAACTAAAAAAAAAAAAAACATTACTACACTAAAAAAAAAAAAAATAATAATATATAATTAAAAAAAAGAAACTAATCAAAATGTAAACAAAGTGAGAGGGATAAAACAGATAAAAAGAATAAAGAGGCAAACAAGGAAAGAGCCACGTGTAAAACAAAGGAGGGAGGTAAAGTGAAGGAGGAGGAAGGGAGAGCGAGAAGGAGAGGGAGAAAACAAAATGTCTTCTCACTTCCTTCCTCTCAACGTAGCAGCTTGAAATATATATCAGAGAGAGAGAGAGAGAGAGAGAGAGAGAGAGAGAGAGAGAGAGAGAGAATCTTGTAATATTCTATTTCAAATTTAAAATATTAACAGAAACTATCTTTAGAAAAGTTTACAGCCAAAATATTTTCATTCTTTACGATGCAAATTATATGAGAGAGAGAGAGAGAGAGAGAGAGAGAGAGAGAGAGAGAGAGAGAGAGAGAGAGAGAGAGAGAGAGAGAGAGTCACTAACGAAACAGAACAGAAATAAAGAATACCACCAAAAGAAAGAAAGTACGAAAGAGAAAAATACTAAAAAATTGGAAGAGAGAGAGAGAGAGAGAGAGAGAGAGAGAGAGAGAGAGAGAGAGAGAGAGAGAGAGAGAGAGAGAGAGAGAGGGAGGGGAACAAAAAGGTCAGAAAAAGAATAAGAGAGAATACATTTCCTTTTATTCCTCTGGGGTCTTAATAAATGACAGGCTCCTCTTCCTCCTCTATCACGCGAGAATCGGCCTCTTAACTTATTTAGGGGAACAGTCTTCAAATCTTTATCACACACGTCGTTTGGAGAATTTTACAGACACCCTCGTCTTTTTAGAGGTAATGGTGGTGCCGTAGTAGTAGTAGTGGTAGTAGTGGTAAGAGTAGCAGTAGTGGTGGTAGTAGTAGTAGTAGTAGTAATAGTAGTATTATAGGTAATAGATGTCATTTGTAATAGTAGTAGAAGTTATATGAAAAAAAAGTCGCAGTAATAGTGTTAACATAGAAATTATAGTAGTAGTAGTAGTAGTAGTAGTAGTAGTAGTAGTAGTAGTAGTAGTAGTAGTAGTAGTAGTAGTAGCAGCAGCAGCAGCAGCAGCAGTAGTAGTAGTAGTAGTAAAAGCAAACTTATTATACCACAGAACACAAAATCGACACACACACACACACACACACACACACACACACACACACACACACACACACACACACACACACACACACACACACACACACAATGACACTTCACAAGGTAACATCACCGCTTCCCCTCGCCCAGAGTAACACAGGACAAGAAGGAAATTTACTTGGCCCACATCAAAAAAAAAAAAAAAACATAAGACAATACAAAACAAAGAAAAAATTCCCTTTTAATCCCAACACTAACATCCTCCCCCCAAAAAATAACATAAGCAGCACCTTTTCCTTTCATCTTGCGCGCGTCCCTCCCTTCGTGGCAGGACAGGTGTGCAAGCCAGGTGACCTCTCTCCCAGCACCTGTTCTCTTGCATGAGCGGGTCTTAGAATGAGTCTCGTATATCTTTTCTCTCCTTGTGGAATTTAAAAAAAAGTTAATTGCGCATCTGTGGTCCAAGGAGGAGGAGGAGGAAGGGTAGCAGGAGGAGGAGAAGGAGTCATCTGGTGGGTGTCAAGGAAGGAAAAGAGGAAGGGACAGAGAATTATGTGGTAGAAAGTGCGTTTTTATCCATTTTTTAACGAAGACAGGAATAAGGAAAGAATGTGTAATTGCAAGGAAAGAGGTGAGGGGGACGCCAGGACAAGGGAATAAAAGGAGAGAAAGGATAGAAAATTAGGTCTTGAGAAAGGGGGTAAAAGATGGAATAAGAGATAAACTGAAGAGCATCTAAGGTATTAATACGACTTGTAAAGGAAACGAAAGAGTGGAAAATGACAAATATATCTGAATAAAAGAATAACTGGAGGAAAGGAAATTAAAGGAATACAGAAAGAAAGACATATGAAAAGAGAACAAAGAAAGAAAATTATGTAAAAAATAAGAAAAACATGAACATGGAAAAGAATTTATAACACAAGAGAGAGAGAGAGAGAGAGAGAGAGAGAGAGAGAGAGAGAGAGAGAGAGAGAGAGAGAGAGAGAAAGGTAGAAGATATTAATGAAGAATGACTGGAGGAACACGGCAAAGAAAGGGAACAAGGAGAGAAGATGAAGGAGGAGAAGGAGGAGGAAGAACAAGAAGAGGGAAATGGAAGGAATATTAGAAGGAGGGGAAGGGAGACTGCGAGAAAACCAAGGAAATAGAGAAACAGACGACTAGAATTAAGGAGATAACGCAAAGGAGGAGGGAAACTTAACAATAACTATTAAAACCAGAGATGCGAACGGAGGAATAAAAGGAGAGAAAGAGAAAGAAGATGATAATCCCCTCACAAATTAGAACGTACTAAAATAATCAGATAAAGAAGATAATAGCTAAATACACGGATAAGAATATTAAAAGATAAGAAAGAGAGGAATAAAAGAAAAGAAAAATATCCACAGTATTGGCTGGGAGACGAATAGGAATGCATAAAGAAAAGAGGATTGAAAAGAAGGGTATCGAACAGGGGAAGAGGGAAACAAAGAGAGGAAAGGAGGGCGAAGGACATAGATGAATGAAGTGGAGGGAGGGAAGAGGAAAAAATTGGGAATATAATAGAAGGGAGACGAAGGTAATTGCAAGAAACTTTAGGATATGTGTGTATGTCAGAGGAGAGAGAGAGAGAGAGAGAGAGAGAGAGAGAGAGAGAGAGAGAGAGAGAGAGAGAGAGAGAGAGAGAGAGAGAGAGAGAGTCAGCCCGCCCTCCTATCACCGTTTCCTATTTCTTTCTTTCCTTTCCTATATATATCTCTCTTTCCTCCCTCCTCCTCCTCTTCTTCCTCCTTGCTTTTCTTCCTTCCTTCCTTCCCGAAAGAGGAAAACTTGCTGTAATGTTTTGTTGTTTTTGATCAAAGGGAAAGAAGTATCCAGTTATTTCCCCTTCTTATTTTCCTTCTTCTATTTTTCTTATTTTCCCTCTTCTCTCTTTATTTCCTCTTTGTTCTTTTCCCTCTTCTCTCTTCTCTTTTATGACCTTTAATATGTCTTGTCCTTTTAATACCCTCCTCCTCCTCCTCCTCCTCCTCCTCCTCCTCCTCCTACTGTGAGTGGTATGAAAGATAGAGGAAAAAATTCGAGGGGAAAGAGGAGATAATGTGTGATGGAATAGAGGCGGAAAAAAGGAAGAGGGGAAAGAAGAGAGGTGAAGGAATCAATAGGAAAGAGGAAGAGAGGAAGAGGGGAGAGTAGGATTAACTTTCCCTCCTTCAAAGTCCTTTTTTTCCTTCTTTATCCTCCTACACTTTCTCTCTCTCTCTCTCTCTCTCTCTCTCTCTCTCTCTCTCTCTCTCTCTCTCTCTCTCTCTCTCTCTCTCTCTCTCTCTCTCTCTCTCTCTCTCTCTCTCTCTCTCCATTAGTCACCATCTTCTCTCCATCCTCCCTTCATTCGTTTAATGCATCTTCCTCTCCCCTTCATTTACCATCATTATCCACCCTTCCTCTCCATTCACTAATCCAATATTCATCCACCTCCTATGTACTTTTTCCTTTGTGTTATCTTGTGGTGGCTATTTATTATTATTATTATTATTATTATTATTATTATTATTATTATTATTATTATTATTATTATGTATTTTCAACTATTATTACTTATTGTGTGCTGTTATTATTATTTTTTTTACTATTTCGTTTGTTTGTTTTTTGTTATTTTTTTCGTGTTTTGTTTGTCTTCTTTTCAATTAGCGACATTTTTTTCCGTTTTCTTTATTTTCTTTATTTATTTTTTTACGACGATTCCTTCTTCATTTGTTTCCTCTGATCATCCCTTTTTTTTTTATTCTTCCCCTTCTCTCTCTCTCTCTCTCTCCTTTCATGATTTATTATCTTCCTCCTCAAATACTCTTTTACTCTCACGGTTTCTACCAACATTACTGCAACAAACATTACCACCACAAACTAATACTATAAAACTACGAAACATTGCCACAAACACTAACAAACCCATTATTTTTTTTTTCACGTTTAATTAATACTTCTCCATCTCCTCTAATTTTGAATAATCCACCTGGCTTCTCAGTAGACCTTCATTTTTGTTCCTTTGTGTTGCCTTAGACCAGTGTCCCATTTACATTTAAAGAAATTTCATTACCTCTAACAGACATTACCACAACTACACTAACAAATATTCTAACCACTACAAATTCATAGACAAATATCACAGAAATTCCTCTACGAGAATTTTTTTTCCGAAAGGTTTATTATCTTGAGGGAAAATAAAGTAGTATGATATTGATGGGAAGAGAGAGGAAGAAAGAGGAAGAGGGAGACGGAAAACAAGACAGGGGGAAAAAAAGAAAAGGAAACAGGAGAGAAAAATAACTTGTCGCTCGGATTAAGACCAATAACAATATGTAATTTCACGCCGAGTTGGTCAGAGAGAGAGAGAGAGAGAGAGAGAGAGAGAGAGAGAGAGAGAAATACACACAAACACGAGGAAAACAAACCTTGTCTTGTCTCGTGGCAACTCATGTGGATAATTATAATGGTCTCTCTCTCTCTCTCTCTCTCTCTCTCTCTCTCTCTCTCTCTCTCTCTCTCTCTCTCTCTCTCTCTACATTGCATATTCGTTTTCCTTTCTATCATCCTCTATTCACTCTTCCTCCTCCTCCTCCTCCTCCTCCTCCTCCTCCTCCTCCTCCTCCTCCTCCTCCTCCTCCTCCTCCTCCTCCTCCTCCTCCTCCTCCTCCTCCTCCTCCTCCTCCTGACCCCGTTACAGTATCAGTTTCTCCCATCCTCACCTTTCCTCTCTCCTCCTCCTCCTCCTCTCTCCTCCTCCTCCTCCTCCTCCTCCTCCTCCTCCTCCTCTCTCCTCCTCCTCCTCCTCCTCCTCCTCCTCCTCCTCCTCCTCCTCCTCCTCCTCCTCCTCCTCCTCCTCCTCCTCCTCCTCCTCCTCCTCCTCCTCCTCCTCCTCCTCCTCCTCCTCCTCCTCCTCCTCCTCCAACATGCTTCCTCCATCTGCGGCTCCCTAGATCTTTCTTCCTCCTCCTCTTCCTCCTCTTCTTCTTTCTTCACACACACACACACACACACACACACACACACACACACACACACACACACACACACACACACACACACACACACACACACACACACACAGTTTCTTCCACTCTCCCTCTCTCCTTCTCCCTCTCATCTTTCTGATCTCCATATATTTTTCCTCTCATTCTCTTCGTCGAACACTCATTTTTTTCATTATCACTACTCCATTTCCTTTACTTCTTCTTCCCTTCCTACCTTCCTTTCTTCCTTCCTCTCATTCTTTCTCTCTTCTTTCTTTCTCCTCCCTACCTCCTCCCTTCCTTCCTTCCTTCTTTTCTGTCTTCCTTTCGTACTCTTTCTTCTTTCCTCCTCTCCCAACTCCCTTCCTTCTCTCTTTCTTCTTTCCTTCCTTCCTTCCTTCCTTCCTCATCTTTCCCTCTTTCATTCCTTCCTTTCTTTATCATCTTTCCTTTCTTCCTTCCTTCCTTTTCCCTCTTCTCCTTGACCTTCCATTCTTAAAGTTCATTTTTGCTTTCTTTTTTTGCTTTCTTATTTAATTTCTTCCTTCAAAGATGCTGCTGAGTTTGTAAAAGTCAGCATCGATTCCTCTCTCTCTCTCTCTCTCTCTCTCTCTCTCTCTCTCTCTCTCTCTCTCTCTCTCTCTCTCTCTCTCTCTCTCTCTCGCTCTCGCTCTCTCCTTTACATTTTTGTGGAATATTCAAGTTATTTTGTGTGTATTTACTTTTTGGGGTTCAAAGTTCAAGAATTCAATAAAACTTTTCGTCATGTTTTTGTATCTATACGCTTTTTCCTTTTTTTTATTATTTTTACCTTTTCTCTAACCTTTTGTGATGTTTTTCTTTATGATCCGTGTGTGTGTGTGTGTGTGTGTGTGTGTGTGTGTGTGTGTGTGTGTGTGTGTGCCAGATTTAGTATTAACCTTTCCATTTCCTTCCCTCCTCTCTCCCTTCTCTCCTTCCATCTCTTCCTCCTTTCTTCCCTCTCCCTCCTTCCCTCTTTCTTTTTCCTCCCTTCTGGTTCATATTTTCCATAATTTCATGTCTCCTCACACAATCATCCACACTGATTCTTTCCTCCACCTCCCCTCCTTCGTTCTCTTCCTTTCTCATTCCCTCATTCATTCTCTCCTTTACTTTCTCCTTCGTTTTCTTTTTCATCTCTCTTATTAGTGAAAGAATATTTTATGACTGTATCCTCTCTCTCTCTCTCTCTCTCTCTCTCTCTCTCTCTCTCTCTCTCTCTCTCTCTCTCTCTCTCTCTCTCTCTCTCTCTCTCTCTCTCTCTCTCTCTCTCTCTCTCTCATTCAAAATACCCAGGAAAGAAAATCAGGAGGTAAAATCTCTTTGCTTGCCAGGGAAGAAGGAAGGAAAGGGACAAAGCGAGCGGGAGGGGGAGGGGGAAGGGGAAAGGGGGAAGGATGGGGGGCTGGGGCGCTCAGGTATTAATTAGTCTCGGCAGGTGAGCAACTTGTGCGGTCAATTGGCAGGTCACGTGACTTGTCAAAGGTAGACTTGGTGGTATTTTTTTTTCTTTTTATTTATCTTTTTTTCATTTTCTTTTATTTTTGGGGGGTCCTTTTCAATGTGTGTGTGTGTGTGTGTGTGTGTGTGTGTGTGTGTGTGTGTGGTGATGTTGAATCCGACCGGAAGAGACACAGAGGATTGGGAGACGAGGAAAGATGAGAAGGAACAGAGGAGGAAGGAAGAGTAGGAGGAAAGAGGAGGAGGAGGAAGGAATGGAGGGAGGTATGCATCCTATGAATAAACTGAAGGAATTATACATTAGAATGAGAGGCAGAATTGCATATACATATTCGTGCCACTTAGAGAGAGAGAGAGAGAGAGAGAGAGAGAGAGAGAGAGAGAGAGAGAGAGAGAGAGAGAGAGAGAGAGGTGGAAGATGTAAACCAAACAAGAATTAAAACAAACCCAAAGGTATTTAGAGACTTAAAGAGCAATTTGTAGTAGATGTTGTTTTAGTGGTGGTGGTGGTGGTGGTGGTGGTGGTGGTGGTGGTGGTGGTGGTGGTGGTAGTTTTGATTAGAAACGATGTCTGTTTGATCCAACACTATTACCATTAATGTTAACGAGTATGGCGCTCTTTCTCTCTTTCTCTCTCTCTCTCTCTCTCTCTCTCTCTCTCTCTCTCTCTCTCTCTCTCTCTCTCTCTCTCTCTCTCTCTCTCTCTCTCTCTCTCTATTATATTCCTATTAAGCCTATAAACGTAGTTGGAAGGAGAGAGAGAGAGAGAGAGAGAGAGAGAGAGAGAGAGAGAGAGAGAGAGAGAGAGAGAGAGAGAGAGAGAATTAAACAGACAGACAGACAGACAAAGACATAGAACATAGACTTAATATCTTTCTTTAAATAACACAAAATAATAATAATAAAAAAAAACACGTAAGCACACACAAAAAAAATATATATATGAAAAACAAATACACAGTGGTACAACAAATGCGTGGTAAGTGCATTCAGTATTTCCACATTTAAAAGAGAGAAAATAAACAGAAGGAAAAGAAAATCACATTACTGCCACAATTTCTCAATATTTTATCTACTGTATTTTTTCCTGGCAATATTTCAGACGATTAACGAAACCTCTCCATTTTAATATACAAACGAATTTTTCTCTCACAAAATCATAATAGTAAACAAAAGTACTCCGTCTGACGCCATGATAAAAGCCCCCTGCTCTCATCTCATTGGCTAACGTTCTGGAAAGCTTTACTGCTATTGGCTGACGTGCTAATGACGTCATTCCTGAACTTTGCTGCCATTGGACGTTCTATTTGTGACGTCATAAACTAACACGCCAGCCATCAGGTGCCTCATAGGGGAGACTAATGACATCTGGTGCATATTTTCACTTTTTTTTTTTATCTTTGTCAATAGTAGTGGTGGTGGTGGTGGTGGTGGTGGTGGTGGTGGTGGTGGTAGAAGTAGTAGTAACAGCAGTGCATATTATTATTATTATATTATTTGTCATATTTGTCCTCCATAGGTCAATATAATCTCTCTCTCTCTCTCTCTCTCTCTCTCTCTCTCTCTCTCTCTCTCTCTCTCTCTCTCTCTCTCTCTCTCTCTCTCTCTCTCTCTCTCTCTCGCGCTACAATTTCATACACGTTTCCAAACTCTCCCTTTCCTTCCTGTCTCTCAACTTTTTTTCCTGAACATTCTCTCTCTCTCTCTCTCTCTCTCTCTCTCTCTCTCTCTCTCTCTCTCTCTCTCTCTCTCTCTCTCTCTCTCTCTCTCTCTCTCTCTCTCTCTCTCTCTCTCTATCTATCTATCTATCTATCTATCTATCTATCTATTCCTCTCCCTTCGTTTACATCCACACATCCACTCCCTATTCTCCTCTGCACTTTTATTCTCCTCCCTTTCACTTCCTCCTCCCTCTCACTCCCTCTCTGGCCCACGGTGAGTCTGGAGATGCAACAGACATACCGACACACGCTATCATCTTCCTCGTGTAGCGGTGGCTGGGGAGAGAATCGCTTGGAAAATGGTCTATGCTCTTTGTAAAAATTCGCTACCGGGTTGTTGTTGTTGTTGCTGCTGTTCAGAGAGAAGAGGAGGAGGAAGAGGAAGAGTGGTAGGAGGAGGGAAGGATGTTGCGATGGATTGAAGGAGGAGTGGAAGGTTTAAGAGGAGGAGGAGGAGGTAGAGGAGTGTTAGAACGAAAGAAGGAAAGGATGTTGCGATGAAGAGGAGGAAGAGAAGGAAGAGGAGAGAATAGGATGAGGAAAAGGAGGATAAGGAAGAGAAAGAAGAAGAAGAAAAAAAGAGCAAAAGATTGGATAGACACGAGCAGAAGAAAATAAACAGTAAAATATAAAAACAAAATTGCAGAGAGAGAGAGAGAGAGAGAGAGAGAGAGAGAGAGAGAGAGAGAGAGAGAGAGAGAGAGAGAGTATTATTCCCATTAGAACAAAATACAAAGGAAACGGAACGACAGCGTAGTAACGTAAACTTGTATTAAATGGAGGAGAAAGAGAACCCAGGAAAGAAATGCGTATATGGAGAAAGGAAGGAGGAGGAGGAGGAGGAAGAGGAGGAGGAGGAGGAGGAGGAGGAGGAGGAGGAGGAGGAGGAAATAGATACATGGGAGGGAAGAAGATGAGAGGAGGAGGAACACTAAAAGAAAACACGCATATGGGAAACACACAGAGAGAGAGAGAGAGAGAGAGAGAGAGAGAGAGAGAGAGAGAGAGAGAGAGAGAGAGAGAGAGAGAGAGAGAGAGAGAGAGAGAGAATTTGTATGTTCTTAGGAAAAAGCAAGTCTGTAGTAACTACATATATAATTAAAAAGAATTACAAAATAGCCTCTCTCTCTCTCTCTCTCTCTCTCTCTCTCTCTCTCTCTCTCTCTCTCTCTCTCTCTCTCTCTCTCTCTCTCTCTCTCTCTCTCTCTCTATCTATCTATCTATCTATCTGTCTGTCTATCTATCTATTTAGCTGTCTATTTGTCCTTATTTCACCCTATCTACCTATCTGTCTACTTACCAATCTGTCTTTCTGTCTATCTTTCTATCTATCTATCTTTATTTCTACTCATCTATCTACCTATCCACTTACTTATCTATACGTCTGTCTATCTTCCTTTCTATCTATCTATCTATCTATCTATCTATCTATCTATGTATCTTTTTTTCCGTCTATCTCCCTACCCATCTATCTGTTTCTCCTCCTCTTTATTTCCCCTCATGCCTCACTCTCCATGATGGTGAGAGGATCAAATGTGTCCCCTCGTGCACCAGGTGTTTCAAGGTGAGGGACAAAGGGGATATCTCACCTGCTACACCTTCACCCTCCCTTCCTTCCCCTCTTTCTGTCCCCCTTACTTATTTCTTGTCTTCCTTTATCATCTGTCTCTGTGACTTACCTTTTGTCACACTTGTTTTCTTTTGTCTGTCTTCTTTTCTCTCTCTCTTCTTCCTTTATCGTTTGTTTCCAGCGCTTATCTTCTGCCACATCTTTCCTCTTTTCTTTTTTCCCTCTTCTATCCCTTAATTTTTCCCTTAATTTTCCTCACTCCCTCTCTTTCTCATCCCTCATTTTTTTTTCCTTTTCTTCTCTTCCCTCACGTCTCATCTTCTTCCTTTTGCTCGTTCCCCTTTCTCTCTCTCTTTCTCATCTCCTTTTCCATCTTCTCCCCTCTCCTCTTCCTTCTTCGAAGTACAAATGAAAACAAAAGATAAATGGAACTGAAGGAAAAAAATAGGAAACGCATGAGTGTGAAGAGAGAGAGAGAGAGAGAGAGAGAGAGAGAGAGAGAGAGAGAGAGAGAGAGAGAGAGAGATTAAAAGGACACACCTGCCTGCAAAGGTAAACAATGATTCATTTGTCTTTCTCTATCTGTTGTTTTCCTGTTATTTCTCTTCCTTTCTCCTCATTTCTTCCTTTTCTCTTTCTCTTCCTTTATTTTTTCTTATTTTTTTCCTTCACCTTTTCTGCCTTGTCTCCTCTGTTGCATGTATTATGTTTCTTAATTCTTCTCTTTCTTTATTTGTTTCTTGTTTTCTACTCTCCTTTCCTATCTTACTGTTTTTCTTCTGTGATCGTCCATCCTTTTTTTCCTTTCCTTTTCCTCTTTCCTTTTTTTTAATTACTCATTTTCTTCCTATGCGTTCAGTATTCTTATTTTTACTCTCAGTTATTTTTATCTCTGTTTAATTGGTCGTCTTTTCTCACTATCATTAGTATTTGGTATCTCTCTCCCTTCATTTTCTGCTTTGATGAATTTCTTATCGACTTTTTTTCCTGCTTTTTCTCTCATTTTCTTTTGACCATTATTTTTATTCTTAGGTACGAGTTAATTGGGTCATCAAAGAGAGGTGCATATGTGGGTTGCTTGCTCATTATGCTCTCTTTAGTCATTTGTTATTTGTATGCTGTATGTAGTGAGTTGTAATTGGTGGTGGTGGTAGTGGTGGTGGTAGTAGTAGTAGTAGTAGTAGTAGTAGTAGTAGTAGTAGTAGTAGTAGTAGTAGTAGTTCTGATTTGACTTATTGAAAGTGGCAATCATTATTCGTAGGGTCAATATTTTCTGTGTTCCATTCAGCCTAACTTTAGTAGAGTATGATACAGATTCTACATAGACTCTAGTAAAATGCGCCAAACTTTCACCGCAGGCTTACTGAAATACTGCAAACTTTCACCGTAGACTTAGTGAAATGAGAGAAACTTTCACCGCAGACTTAGTAAAATGCTGCATATTTTCACCACAGACTTAGTGAAACGCTGCAAACTTTCACCGCAGACTTATTGAAACACAGCAATTTTTCACCGCAGACTTATTGAAACACAGCAGACTTTCACCGCAGACTGAAACCACTAACAAAATTCAGATACCTTTCCAAAAAAATAAATAAATAAATTCTCTTCTAGTTAAACATGAACCAGATCCTTATACACATTCGAATCCGCTTCAAACTCTAGCATCTAATCTTTCATTCTTGTTTGTCTCTTTCCTTCCCTTCTAATCTCTCTGCTTTACTCCTCAATTCCCTTTTGAGTTGCATTCCTGTGTCCTCATTGTTCTCCTTAATTAATTTCCCTTTTTAAACTTTCTCGTATTTTTCACCTTGTCGGTTTTTCTTCTTCTCAATTTTTCATCTTGATCTCACTGATTATCTTCCTCTATTATTATGGCGTCTCTCTCTCTCTCTCTCTCTCTCTCTCTCTCTCTCTCTCTCTCTCTCTCTCTCTCTCTCTCTCTCTCTCTCTCTCTCTCTCTCTTGTTTGTTTCTTCACTTCCTTCCGTGCATTAAGGTTTCTTATTTCTACTTTTATGTGAGTGTGTTCGATTTGCAAGTCAGATTGTTTTTTTTTTCTTTTCTCTCTCTCTCTCTCTCTGCAACATTAAAGATACTGCTCAAAAGTACTCCCATTTTCTTTCCTCCTCCGTTTTCCTTCCTGTTTTTCTAATTCGCCATTTCTCTTTTCCGTTATTCCTCTCTTCACCGTTTTCTTTCCTTGTGTTTTTTCTGTCTTCCTTCTCAACTTATCTTCCTCCTTTCCAGCTCCTTTAATTTTTGTTCTCCATGTACATCACTTTCCTCCTTTATTCTTCTTTTCTTCCTCCTTTTATTCCATTTTTATTTATCCCCTTGTTTCTTCTGCATCACCTTTCCTGTCAGCTTTCCCTCTTCCTCCTCCTCGTTCTCCTCCTCCTTCTCCTTTCCCTCTCCCACTTCTCCTCCTCCTTCAACCTATCTTCTCCTTCATGCACTTCCCTCCTCCTCCTTTTGAATCACCTTCCCTGACCCGTCCTTTACTTCCTCCTCCTCCTCCTCCTCCTCCTCCTCCTCCTCCTCCTCCTCCTCCTCCTCCTCCTCCTCCTCCTCCTCCAAGTGGGATAATCCTCAGAAATCCGTCTCTAATTGCGGTGAAATCAGCGGCGCCTCTTGCTCGTGTGATTGGTGATTGGAGAGCGGGTCTTCCTTAATGCCGAACGCGTGTTACCGAATTAATGCTCTCCTCTCTCTCTCTCTCTCTCTCTCTCTCTCTCTCTCTCTCTCTCTCTCTCTCTCTCTCTCTCTCTCTCTCTCTCTCTCGGTCTCACTTTCCAGTGTGCATCTCAAAATTTAATGCAATTAGACACCACGAGGCAGGAAATTGAGGGAAAGAAATGGTTAAGGTGGAAAAATTGCATCTGAGTTACATTGAAATCTGACGCATAAAAAAAAAAATTCTTATCCCTCATATAATCTTGTACTGGTCAACTTCACACAGTAACGCACACTGAAATGAGTAAATAGATATGTTTGGTGGGGAGGAGCCTTAATATTTACTAACATAGACTTCTTATGAGAGTCGTATGACAGAAAGAAAAAAAAAACTTATCCCTTATGTGACCTTGTACTGGTCAACTCTACACAGTAACGTACACTGAAATAAATAGATAAATACATGTTTGGTGGGGAGAAGCCTTAACTTTTATTATCCCAGACTTCTTTGGATTTGTGTACACTTTATCACAGACTCATAAGACCAAAAAAAAAAAATCCTTATCCATTATTTAAGTAACAGCAATTCTACACATAAATACATAAATAAATATATGTTTGGTGGAGATGAGCCTTAACTTTTACTACCATAGACTTTTTAGACTGTAGTTTATCACAGACTTGTAGGAGGAAGAAGGACTGTTCGTATTATATAGACTAGAGAAATGAGGAAATTTTTAAGGTTAGGTTAGATTTCGTTAGACTTTGTTAGGTTTGATTTGGTTAGCTTAGGTTAGGTTAGATAAGGTTAGGTTAAATTATGTTAGATTTGGTTAGGTTAGGTTAGATTAGGTTAGGTTACATTAGGTTAGGTTAGGTTAGGTTAGGTTAGGTTACATTAGGTTAGGTTAGGTTAGGTTAGGTTAGGTTACATTAGGTTAGGTTAGGCTAGGCCTTCCATCAGCCTGTATTTTCTCACTGCCACAATCCACTGTTGGTTTTATTTATTTCTTTGTGTTCCTCTAAGTCCCTCTGCCTAACACGTGTACATTCTTCCTCAACAGATGTGGGAGATTAAGCTCGGTTCGATGGTTCTCCTGATTACCTTTCTGCTAATGACCTGGGCGTACCTGTCAGGTGCGACCCAGGTGGTGCAGAACACTCACCTGACCAAGTAAGTAATCAATTGTGTGTCATTTTCTTATATATATATATATATATATATATATATATATATATATATATATATATATATATATATATATATATATATATATATATATATATATATATATATATAAAATTTTTTACATTTTTGATTCTTCGTCATTTTGTGTTGAGTGACTTTCTTTTTTTTATAACTAATAAGAGTTGTTAATATTAATTCTATGCATTTATGGTTTTATTTGGACAAAATATTTTAGTTCTAATTATGATTTTACTCCGACATTCATTGTTAAGTATTATTACTTTCTAGGAAAAAATGCCATATTTATTCTCTGTAAACACATTTTGTCAGTAAACTACTACTACTACTATTGTGTGTGTGTGTGTGTGTGTGTGTGTGTGTGTGTGTGTGTGTGTGTGTGTGTGTGTGTGTGTGTGTGTGTGTGCAGGAATCAGAACCAAAATACACGAAAACACATACAAACAGACAGAACCAACCAACAGATATTCACAATCAAAGGAAGCCTTCATTTTAAAGGGAAAGAAAAAAGATACGAAAGAAAAAAAATTGATATAAAAAGGAAAGGAAAAGAATACGAAAGGATAAAAGAAAATGAGGGTGAATATCAGAAGAACGTAAAGATATGAAGAAGAATGAAGACAAGTGTGAATGGAAGAGAAGGAGGAAGAGGTTACGAAGTAAGATGATGAAGTAAGGTGAAGAGGAAGACGTTGGAAGGAGAAAGGAGGAGGAGGAAGAAGAAGAAGAGGAGGAGGAGGAGCAGTGAAAATCAAGAATGTGGGAGGAAAGGAAGGGAAACGAGAGTATGGAAAACGAGATCATAGAGAGAGAGAGAGAGAGAGAGAGAGAGAGAGAGAGAGAGAGAGAGAGAGAGAGAGAGAGAGAGAGAGAGAGAGAATGGTATAGGTATGCAAAAAAGGACCATTATCTTAACTCTTCTCCTTTCACTCCCCCTTTCCCTTTTCCTTTCCGTCCTTTTGCTTTCACCCTTTCTTCCTTTACACTTGTTCCTCTTCCATTCTTTCCCTTCGTCCTTTCCTTTATCACCCATTCCTCTTTGTCCTTTCTGATTTAAAATTCCTTTCTGTCTTGCTATCCTTTCAAATTTCCCTTTTCCTTTATTCCTTCATTTTTTCTTCATATCTTTTGCTTTTTATATATTTTTTCCTATTCATCTATTCATCTTTTTTCCTTCATATTTGTTCCTTTTGTCCGATTTACCATTCCTCTTTATCTTACTATCCTTTCATGTTTCCCTTTTCCTTTATTCCGTCGTGTTTTTCTTCATATTTTAACTTTTTTCCTTACATTTTCCTTCCTCATTCACCTATTCATTTCTTTCTTCCTTCATATTAGTTCATTTTGTCCTTCGTCTCTCTCTCTGCCTCTATTTCCTTCTCTACTTATCTGCCTATGCACATCTCCCTTTCTCTCTCTTTCGTTTTCCCCCACCATCTCTGCTTCCATGCCCTCCCTCAGTCTCTCTCCCTTCTATTCTCCAATCCATCTCTTTCTCGTCGCTCACCTGTCACACCTTCCCTTCCAGGTACCCTATTAACGGACGTCTCACCCACTACCGCCCTCACGTGAACGATCCACGACGGCCCAACCGCTATGACCTTCCTGGCGATTATCCCAGGTGTAACTTCAACGCTCAGGTAAGAATGGCCTGCTACCTGAGCCGTAACCCCGAGCCGCCCTACCTGTCCTACACCTGACTGGTTTTGTTAGGTAGTGTGTTTTGTTGTTTTTTTGTGGTTGTTGTGGTGGTGGTGGTGGTGGTGGTGATGGTGGTGGTGGTGTATTTTTCTTTTCTTTCTTTTTTCTCTTTTCAGGTTTCGTCTTCCTTTTCTCTGTCCTCTTCATTTTTCTTGTTCTTCTTCTTGTTGTTGTTGATGTTTTTGTTCTTGTTCCTTTTTCAGTGTATGTTTCATTTTCGTTCTCTTCTTCTCTTTCGTCTTCGCATTATTCTTTCTCTCCCTGCTTCCTCTTCTTTCTTATATTCTTAGTGTTTGTTGCCTTACCTGTTCTCTTCTGTCTGTTTCTCTGAATGTTTGTCTGTCTGTCTGTCTGTCTGTCTTTGTCTCTCTAGATTGTGGTTATTTTTGTCTGTCTGTCTGTCTGTCTGTCTGTCTCTCTCTCTCTCTCTCTCTCTCTCTCTCTCTCTCTCTCTCTCTCTCTCTCTCTCTCTCTCTCTCTCTCTCTCTCTCTCTCTCTCTCTCTCTCTCTCTCTCTCTCGTCAATAGTCATTCCTATGTACACTTAATGTAGATGACTAAGGTGGATTGTTAATCTTTTAATGGCATTCTAAAATATATGTTATGTTCTGAATATAATAACCAAACAAGCTTTATATTCTCTCTCTCTCTCTCTCTCTCTCTCTCTCTCTCTCTCTCTCTCTCTCTCTCTCTCTCTCTCTCTCTCTCTCTCTCTCTCTCTCTCTCTCTCTCTCTCTCCTCGCAATAAGCTTCTACCTGCGGATGAAAGCTAGAAAAGTACGGTTACTTTCTCTCTTTTGCGTGTTTAATCCCCTTGCTGGACTTAATCACACGGGAATTTAATAACTAAGCAAGGAAGAAAATGTTATTGTGTCACCTGGTTTGTTTTGTTTTGTAATGAGTCTTTTAGTTCATCTTTTTATTCATATTCTTATTTTTTTTATTTTCTTTTTCTATGAGAACAGTAACAAACAAACAGAGTAAAAAAAAAAAGAAGAATTGAACTTATAATCAGCTTCTTTTGTAATGTGGAGAATTTCTACATGATACTGATATTTCTCCTCATCAGAATTTTTCATATACTTCAATATTTTCTTTAGACAGTAATAAGACAGTAATAAGATAAGAAAAATTGTCGTTTCACACTTGTTTTTTCTTTTTTTACCTTTTATTAATCTATTTATGTATTTATTTTTTATTTTATTTATTTATTTTTTATTTTATTTTTTTTTTTTTTGTATCGTCCATCTTTTTTTCACGTACTTAAGGTCTTCGTTTGGCCTAAAAGTTTATTGGCATTTTATTACCGTCTCGCCCTATAAAGATAAAATGACCTCCTCCTTCTCCTTCTTCTCTTGTGATGATTAATTCGCTTTCATGTGAAGTTTCAGTGTTTATTTTTCACAAGTCTTCGTGATCGTTCCAATCATTTATCTTCAGTCACTTCGGAAAGTTTATCTAATTTACTTTGGATCTTGCTTTGCAGTCTTGAGTATTTGCTCCACTTCAGGAAGGAAAACTTGCGGACTTTTTATTCTTTCCTTGTGTGTTGATCATCTTACTTCACCGTCAGAAGTTTGGCTACTCTTATAAACATGTAGAGTCATTCAGTCATTCATTCATTCATTCAGTTAGTCAGTCAAGTTTGATCCTTATTCTCATTACCTTTCTGCTTATCATCTGTCTCAAAGAAGCCATTTTTTCCTCTTTTTATTGTTTTTTTTCTGGTTATTTATTATGTTTTCAGATATCTATATTCATCCCTTGTCAGTTATCTCAAGTTATTTTCCTCTTTTCTATTTTTTTCGGATTGTCTATTCTATTTTCTTTTCAGGTACTTATATTCACCCCTCGCAATGACTCACTCTGCCACAATGCCCTACAGCCTCATTCAGTTATTCATTACCCATTAGACTCAGCATCCCTACTCCCCACACACACAGCTACTATCTCAAATATCAACCATTTTTCCCTTGTATTATCTATGTCCCCTAAAAAGATTATTCATTCACCCATAATCCTTCATCCATTTACTCATAACTCAACAGATCCCTCCCTTTCATACCATCCTTTATAGTGTTCATATCCATCCTCTTCTAGCTAACTATTCACCCTTAAATTATTGCTAAGTTACCCCTTCCCTATATTAACAAGCACCTTTCTCTTTGCAATACCCATCCTCATCTCTTTATTCATCCATCCATCAAATTCACTCATACGCTGTAAGTCCTGAGATTTACCCATACTAGTCTTTTCAATCACCTTCCTAACTTCTTCCACTCACTCATTTTACCCATTACTGTCCTTCCCTCATCCACAAACCATCCAGAGTTCATCCACTTCCCTAAAACATCCAAGCAAGGCTTTCCAAACACCCACCCTTACATTTGCATACCCTCATCCCATTACAACCCATTATTCACCCATAAACGCTCTTGAAGTCACTCATTCACCCATAAACCTTCCTTCACAATCCTTCACTCACCCATAAACCATCCAAAAGTCATCCATTTCTCCGGAACCCTCCACGCCAGCCGTCTCAGCCACCTCCCCTCTCTCGCCTCCTTCAGTGCACTTGTTCGAACACTGGCCCGGACCTCGGCTTGGTGTTCTGCGACAACGTGGAACTCGGACGTGTGCCAGAGGAGCTAAATAACACGAAGATTCACACTCTGACCCTTCGCTCCAACAACCTGCGAAGCCTCGACGAGTATGCCTTCTACAGCACAGGTAAGTGGAAGGTGTGCGAGGGTTGGTTAAGAGTTATATGTTAGAGTTGCATTACGTGTTATTTGAAGGTGTATATCAGGGGTATACGCGTTGCATAGAGTATTTAGCTGTTAGAATTGGTGTATAAAGAGGCTTGGCTAATGATGATGATGATGATGATGGTGATAATAATAATAATAATAATAATAATAATAATAATAATAATAATAATAATAATAATAATACTGAAACTACTACTACTACTACTACTACTACTACTACTACTTTTACTACTACTACTACTACTACTACTACTACTACTACTACTACTACTACTACTTCTAGTGAATTATGTGTATGAGAACATTATTGAATAGAGGAGGAGGAAGAGGAGGAGGAGAAGGGGGAGGGGAAGGAGGAGAGGGAGGAGGAGGAGGAGGAAAAGGCTGTGAGTGGAGTTTATTTGAGTAGAGAAAGAAAAGATCAAGGACTGTATGAGCAAGCGAGAGAGAGAGAGAGAGAGAGAGAGAGAGAGAGAGAGAGAGAGAGAGAGAGAGAGAGAGAGAGAGAGGGACAGAGAGAGAGAGAGAGAGAATGGATTAATCTCTTTCATCTTCATCCATTTTTAGACCATCACGATTCACCTGTGTTGCTTTGAAGTACTTACAGGTGATACTAATTAGTGGCAGAGGCAGGTAAAGAACCCTCTCTCTCTCTCTCTCTCTCTCTCTCTCTCTCTCTCTCTCTCTCTCTCTCTCTCTCTCTCTCTCTCTCTCTCTCTCTCTCTCTCTCTCTCCTTCCTCATCTACGCTTCTTTTGTCCCTATTTCACCCTTATCCACACTAACAGAGTCACTACAACCTGTCCTTCCTTTGTGTTCCCTTGTGTAGCCTTACCTTTACTTCATCCCAGCCAGGTGAGTTTGTTTCACCTAGCTGGACGCCCAAAAGGTGTGTGTTAATGGGCCTTCTTGTTAAACTTTGCTTGTGTTCCCCCTCACTCCACCTCGCCTCAGGTTAAGCGGCGAAGGAAGGCAAAGTTTTACGTCCCTGAGGAAAGATTACGAAGGAATTTAGTCAAGTTGATGTTTGTTATAGCGAGAAGGAGTTTAAGTATGTAGGGGAGAGGGTGTGTGTGTTGGGGGGAGGGGGTTGAAGAATGCGTGGATGTGTGTTCGTGTTGTCTCCTCGTTGCCCTAGTCTTCCTCTTCCTCTTTCTCTTTCTCTTTTTCTCTCTTCCTCCTCCTCCTCCTATTTTTCCTTCGTTTGTGTTTGTTTCCGCGTTTGTTCTTATTTGTCGCTGTTTTTTTGTGATCTATAACGATGCTAGTGGTTGAAATAGGGGATTCTCGAGTCTCTCTCTCTCTCTCTCTCTCTCTCTCTCTCTCTCTCTCTCTCTCTCTCTCTCTCTCTCTCTCTCTCTCTCTCTCTCTCTCTCTCTCTCTCTCTCTCTCTCTCTCTCTCTCTCTCTCTCTTAGCTTTGGTAGAGACAACTGCACTCATTTTCCTGAGAGAGAGAGAGAGAGAGAGAGAGAGAGAGAGAGAGAGAGAGAGAGAGAGAGAGAGAGAGAGAGAGAGAGAACCATTACGGAAAGTGAGCAACCACCCTCCATTGAAAGAAAAATATAGCGGCCAGTTTATGCAGATATTTTTTTTTTCATTTATTTATTTTATTTCACTTTTGCCGCCTGATCCTCCATTCAAAAATACATACACATATATATATACACACACATCGCGCGGGAAAGAGATAAAGAAAAAAAAGTAAGTAAAAAAACAAAACAAAAGGAGGCCAAAAAAAAGTTAAGCCTTTATATAAAGTGCCAACTCCGCTAATGGAACCAACACAGTCAGGGGGGGTGGGGGGAAAAAAAGAAAACACCTTTCAAAAAAACACCATATTTTTGTCACCGTAAAGTAAATAATAAAGTTAAAATACCCGGCAGGTTAAATGAAGCAAGGTACAAAAGCTTAGGAAAATAAAAGGCAAATAAAAAAAAATATATAAAAGAAAACCTAAACAAAAAAACTCTAGAACAATGCTGCGAAGGAATAGACGCCATAAAAAAATAAGGAAAGAAAGAAAACGCGAAATCCAAGCTAAAGAAAATGGAAGGAGGGTTTATTGCAAGGGAAAACTGACCTAAAAGATTCCCAGGAGTATAAGTGCAAGCGTTTGGAAAATATTTAAAGGCGGAGAGAAAGATTTCACCGCGATAATTTGATTTATTACTTCTGTCTATCTTCCTTACCTCACGGGACCCATAACTGTACCGTGTGTGTGTGTGTGTGTGTGTGTGTGTGTGTGTGTGTGTGTGTGTGTGTGTGTGTGTGTGTGTGTGTGTGTGTACGAAAGGATTAGAGAAAGATCGTAAAGAGAGCAACATAAAACTGTAAACTTTTGTCTTTAATATCATAATACACTCTCTCTCTCTCTCTCTCTCTCTCTCTCTCTCTCTCTCTCTCTCTCTCTCTCTCTCTCTCTCTCTCTCTCTCTCTCTCTCTCTCTCTCTCTCTGCTGTTCACGGGGCTAATTAAAACGCAGGTAACACCTTTTACCTCTCCCAAACTCTCCCCTCTACCCCCTTTCTCTCCCTCTCTCTCTCCCTCTCCCTC
>NC_087176.1:9250000-9302500 GCF_035594125.1 Scylla paramamosain
ATAAGAATACGTATAAATTGACGCGAATAGCAAATATACGCATCACAATCTCTTTCACCATTTAATAAAAAAGACGAAGCAGAAAAAACTCGAGAAAAGGACAAGAGCAAGAAGACACACAAAGAGAAAGATAAGAAAAAGATAAAGAATACAGTACATAACAAAAAAAGAGAAATATAAAAAGAAAAACCAAGAAGAATAAAGGGAAAAAGGACACGAAGAACATAACAACAAAAAAAAAAACAGACATACAAAAAGAAAGATAAGAAAAACATTAAGAATACAGTACATAACGACAAAAAAAAAAAGAGAAATATCAAAAAGACTACAAAGAATAAGGAAAAAAAAGAAAACGAAAAATATAATAACCTAAAATGAGGAAGAACCAGGAACCGGAGCAGCGTCTCAGCACAATTTCTTTCTCTCAAGCTCGTCCCCAAGTAAGCAAAACTGAATTATGAAAATGATACATCGTTGCATTTCGGGATTAATTTTTCGACATTAGTTTAGGGAAGTTGTTGTATAAAGTGAAGAGATAAATAATTAGTTTTTGAAAAGTTGATTCCGTCCCCAAACTTGCCACAGAGAGAGAGAGAGAGAGAGAGAGAGAGAGAGAGAGAGAGAGAGAGTAAATCACAAATCAAAATATATCGATAGAAATCAATATGCAAGTCGCTTCTTCATCGTAGCAAAGGAATCTTGTTAAAGGAAGAAGGGAGGAAGCGAGGGAAGGAAGGAAAGGGAGGAAGGGAAAGGGGAAAGGGAGTGAAGGATAAATGAATGCATAGAGGCAGGAAGGAGGGGGAGAGTAAAAGAAGAGAGAGATAGGAAGCAATAGAGAGAGAGAGAGAGAGAGAAAGAGAGAGAGAGAGAGAGAGAGAGAGAGAGAGAGAGAGAGAGAGAGAGAGAGAGAGAGAGAGAGACTTGTGGAATTTTACAATCCAAAAAATGGAAAATACGAGAAGAAAGAAGAAGGAAGAAAGAAATTCACTGTATAGGGAAGAGAGAAGGAAATGTAGGTCAAAAGAAAAGGAGATGAAATCTAAACTTAAAAAGAAAAGAAAATGGAAAATAAGTGATAAATAAGGAGAAAACAGTCAAATAAATTCAGGAAATAGAAAAAAATAAAATAGGAACTAGAGAGAGAGAGAGAGAGAGAGAGAGAGAGAGAGAGAGAGAGAGAGAGAGAGAAGAGGAAAAGGGGAAGGAGGGAAAAGTCATTTATTTCACGGGCGGCCTTGGTATTCATGTATTCCCAGAGGCCCTTTTGCTCCCATCACAGCCTTCATCTGTCTCACTCCAGGAGGCGAGTGTTTAGCCCCGACCATTGGCTGAGGCCCCGCTGACGTCACGCCGCTCCTCCACCAATCCATCACCTCCTTTGCTTCGTATTAGTGACGATCATGATCTTGTTACGCTGATTTGTTTTGAATGTTTATATTAGGTTTGATTTTTTTTTTTTCTTTTTTCTTCTTCGACTTCTTCTTTTTCTTCTTCTTCTCAGGTATTATGTTTTTACTAAGGAATCCGAGTTTTTTGTCTTTTTTCCTTACTTCTTTTTTCCTTTCTTCTTTTTTTTTATAAGTCTTTTTGGTTTTGATAAATTCCAAAGATGGTTTTCTACGATTAGTTTTATTATTCTTGTTGGGGAAATTGGGGAGTGCATTTTTATTTCTTTGGATTTCTTACAATTTTTTTCCCTTCTTTTTCTTTGTTTCACTTTAAGAATGCTCTGTATTAGGGGACCATTTTGTTTTTCGATGTGAACTTTTACTTTTCTCCTTCCTCTTCTTACTGAGTGCTTTTGCCTGGATGATCTGCTTTTCTTTTCCTTTCTTTCGTATTTTTTTCGTATTAATGGATTTTTCCCCCTTTTTATAGAGTCGTTCGTAAGGGATTGATTACTTAGTGTGGAATCTTTGCTTTTTCTTCACTTTTCCTTATTTTTTCATGTTATTCTGATATTTTTTCTTTTTTTTTTCGTTGATGGTGTTTTGATTTCATCCATTATTGATTAAATGAGGGTTAAATGCACACACACACACACACACACACACACACACACACACACATGAACCATTCCCTTTGTGTGTGTGTGTGTGTGTGTGTGTGTGTGTGTGTGTGTGTGTGTTAGCGAGGTGGACCATTACAAGGACCGGGACACAGGGTTCTCTTTTGACCATAAAAGGAGACGCCATTTTTGCCATGGTCCCAAGAGCCAATAGGAATGAAGAACAGCCACTTCCTGCTATTTCATTGGTTAAAGGAAGGTACGTTGCTGATTGCTTGTTATGTGTTTGTTTTTCCTCCTCCTCCTCCTCCTCTTCAACTTTTTCTTCCTTTCATCCTCTCCTCGTATGTTTCGTTCTATTTTTTCCCTTCCTTCTCTACCTTTTCTCACCTTTCGTTCCCCTCCTCCTCCTATTCCTCTTCTTCGTTCTTGTTCCCCTTCTCTTCCGTATCGTCCTTTCGTTTTTTTTATCTTCCTCCTTTTTGTTCTCCTTTCCTTCCTCCTTATTTTCCTCATTTGCTTCACTCCTGTTCTTTTCCTCCCGTTCCTTCTCATTCCTTTCCTTTTCCTCATAATTCTTTTCATTTTCCTCCTCTTCTTCCTTTTGGTTCTCCTCCTTTTTTCATCGTCCTCATTTCCTTTACTTTCTCCTTTTCCCTTTCCTTTTCCTCATCACCATTTTCGTTCCCCTTCTCCCCCCTCTTTCTCCTTTTCGTCCTCCTCCTCCTTATCTTCCTCATTTACATCACTCCCACCTTTCTCCTCTTGTTCGTCCTCCTCCTCTTGCTCCCCTTCTTGTAATTATCATCATCATCTCATTATCCTCGTGGTCCTGCTTCTATTTTGATTTTTATATGTTCCCATACAAATTACCCTGAAGAGGCGAGCAATTAGTCTAAATCCGTACGACCCAACAGCCCAACTCTTCCCTGCACACTGCTGGTTACCTTCTTCCCCGCGTCACTCGGCTGCACCTTGTCATTTCACGGGATAAAGAACACGTACGGCTCTTCAGAGGGGTGTTAACTATAGCTATTGTGCAACTTAGAGCTTCAGAATCAGTAATGAGGTGTTTTTTGTTATGAATATTCTGCTGATTTCTGTGATTATCTTAAGTTTAGTTTAGTTTTAGGTCTTACTTGGCTCTTCTCATACGTATTGTTTGTTTTGGTCTCTTTTCTTCCTCATTCTTCCACATTCCCGAGATAGTCTATGGAGTGTTCTTTGGTAAATGTTCTTAGTTTTCAATATGTTAAGTTTATCATCTCATTATTTCAAGTTAAGCTATCCTCTTTTTGGAAGTTATTCTTCTCTTTTATTCCATATTGGTTAACTTTGAATTTCTCTGGTGCTTACGAGGTGCTCTTGGGTAAATATTCTAAGACAGTTTTCATTATGTTTAGTTTACGATCTCATTCTATGAAGTTAAAGCCTCTTCTTGTATTTTTGTTTGTTTATTTGTTTTTTGTTTTTTTTCTGGTAGGTACATCTCCTTGCCTCTTTTCTTCCACAGTCAGTAGCATTATATATTTATCTGGTACTTATGAGGTGTCCTTGGGTAAATGTTCTCAAATACTCGTCATTATGTTCACCTTACCATCTCATTATGTTAAGTTTAGCTATCCTCTTTCTGTGTTTTTAGTTTAGTTCATGTCTTTCTCTCTCCTCTTTTCTTTTTGAACGGAGGACTTCACTAAAGCTATTCACCAACTTGTGCTGTAATGAGGAGCTATTAGTAAATATTCCAGTTCTGTGTGAAGGAAGGGAGTTGCCTATCTCATTCTGTTGATTTAAAGCCTCCCCATGTATTTTTTTTTTTTTCCACATTCAGTAACTATATGTTTCTCTGGCACTTATGAGGTGTTCCTGGATGAATGTTCTCAGATACTCGTTCACTATGTTCACTTTACCATCTAATTATGTCAAGTTAAGCTCTCGTTTTCTTGAATTTTTAGTTTAGTTCACGTCTTTGCCTCTCCTTCTCTTTTTCTTTTTAAACGGAGGACTTCACTAAAGCTATTCACTAACTCTTGTAGTAATGAGGAACTGATGGTGAATATTCTGTTGATTTCTGGTCTCCTTGTCTCCTTTTTTCGTTCAAAGAGAGAATTAACTAGAGCCACTGAGCAACTTGTGCATTTTTGAGGCAGTGATGAGGCGTTCTCGATAAGTCTTCTCAGTTTAGTTATTAAGTTGAATTCAAATATCTCTCTCCTCATCTTCTTCCCCAGACGCCCTCCTATGTTCTCAGTCTTCAGTCTCCCCACCTTCTTAATGAGGTCGCTACACTCAGCCATCTCCCTTCATTCTATTCTAAATATAATCATCTTTTTAGTTTTTTTTTTTTTTTTTTTTTTTCTACCATAGCTTATTTCATATACTCAATCCACAGTTTTTTTTTCTTTTTTTCTGCCTATTTCTTTCTTCTCCTTTTTTTCTCTCTTTTCTCTTCCTGTTCCTTTTTCCGTATTCTCTTTTCTTTTTCCTCTTTCCTCTTTCTCTGTTCCTGTGTTCCTCTTTCTCTCAGTTCCTGTCCTCTTCCTTTCCCCTTTTCCTCATCATTTTCTTTTTTACTTTTCCTCTTTCACTATACTCCTTTTCTCCCCCTTTCCTCTTTTCCTTATTATTTTCCTTTTTTCCTCTTCCTCTTTTCTCTTCCTATTCTTTCTCTTGTCTCTTTTCCTCATAATTTTCCTCTTTTCACCTTCCTCTTTCCCTGCAGCCATCTACCATGTTAGCACTTCGTAAATCTTGCTTTAACTTTCACCTCACTCGTCTGGTCCTCTTCTTAATCCTTGTCTCCCTCCTTCATCCCCTTCCCATCACTCGCATTCATAATCCTCCTCCTCCTCCTCCTCCTTCTTCAGGTGTCCCTCCTACAGGTGCAGCCTCGGTAATTAACGTGATTTACCTGGTCATAGCAAAGGCATTACCCTCATTTCCCTTTCATCTCTTTTTTTCACCTCATTATCCCCTTCAGTCTCTCTCTCTCTCTCTCTCTCTCTCTCTCTCTCTCTCTCTCTCTCTCTCTCTCTCTCTCTCTCTCTCTCGTTCGTTCGTTCGTTCGTTCGTTCGTTCTTGCTCTTTTCCCCTTCTTCTTTATCTTCCCATCTTCTTTCTCCTTGCATTCACTCCTACGTAATTCTCTGCTCCAATCCCTCATCTCATTGTTGTATCCTTCTCTTATTTTTCCAACTGTTTATTCATTTCATTCTTTCATCCTTATTCTTCTTTCCTTTATCCCTTCATCTACTTCTTTCGTCTTCCTCTAATCCTCTTTCCCTCTTATCTCCCTCCCGCTCATTATCCATCTCTTTATGCTCCTTTTATCCTGTCTCCCCTTTATCTCATCTTCTCGCCCTTGTACGAGCCTCAGAATACCTCACTCCTCTTTTCATCTTCCCGGTATCACTTATAAAAACGTCTCATTTTTTATATTTTTGAAAATGAAAACCGTTGGGAAAGTCGTAACGGTCCCTCCCTCCCTCGCGGCCAACCGTCCATTTTTCGTTTTGAATTCACCTCAAAAAAGAAGGAAGAATATAAGTGGGTATAATTTTCAGTCACTCTCTTCGTAGTAGTAGTAGTACTAGTAGTAGTAGTAGTAGTAGTAGTAATAGTAGTAGTAGTAGTAGTAGTAGAAGGTACAACGAAGAACCTTTTCCATAATCTTTGGTAGACGTAGTAGTAGTCGTAGTAGTAGTAGTAGTAGTAGTAGTAGTAGTAGTAGTAGTAGTAGTAGTAGTTGTTGTTGTTGTTGTTGTTGTTGTTGTTGTTGTTGTTGTTGTTGTTGTTGTTGTTGTTGTTGTTGTTGTTGTTGTAGCAGCATAATTAAAAGTAGAAATACTGAAAATAACAACGAAAACCATAAAAAAAAAACATCATAAACCCAAAAACCGCTAAAGAACTGGAAAAAAAAGAACGAGAGAAAAAAACACTCAAATCTATATTCCCAGTAACAAATAAATTAAAAAAAGAATCAGATAACCATACATCCAAAGATCGCAAAAGAACGAAATATGAAAAAAAAGAGAGAAAGGAAAGAGAAAAGAACATAATCTCACGAGAATACTCAAGAGCAAACATTTCTTATTCAGTAATCAAGACTGTCACAGTGAGACTCCCGCAGCAACCTGACTGACTCAGAGGCCGCACCCTGTCTCCTGCAGCGTCACAGATCCGTCCGTCACTTGTCACAGGGAGAGAGAGAGAGAGAGAGAGAGAGAGAGAGAGAGAGAGAGAGAGAGAGAGAGAGAGAGAGAGAGAGAGAGAGAGAGAGAGAGAGTCCGTGTTTTGAATCATTTGGCTTCTTGCAAGGAGTATTTCTAAGGCCACAGATAATCAGTCGGGTTTTATGAGTGTTTTTAGTGTTAATCCAGAATCTTTGTTAAACTTTCAACAGCATCATAAAAACATCCTTGAAAACCTTAATAACATTCAGTATTGCGTATAAGTGGTTGAGAATCGATTAAATGCTTGAAAATACTAATAGAGAGAGAGAGAGAGAGAGAGAGAGAGAGAGAGAGAGAGAGAGAGAGAGAGAGAGAGAGAGAGAGAGAGAGGAAAGGAGGTTACCAAGTGCAAAATAATAACAAAAGAATACAGTTTTACGAATTCCAATCACGTGTGTCAACTATCACTGGAACGTGCTGGAAAAGAGGGTGGGGGAGGACTGGGTAGATAAGGAGAGAGAGAGAGAGAGAGAGAGAGAGAGAGAGAGAGAGAGAGAGACGCGCGCCTTCACTATCAAAACGGCGTAGGTAACATGGAGGGTGGGAGGATGGAAGAGAAAAAAATGTTAAATGTCAGATACAGCAGTTGGCAAGATATATCACGTATTTCCACCACCATCACTACCATTATCAGCGACATTACTCTTACTGTCTATACATCACCGAGTAAAATTATGCTCTGTGTATATAGTAATAGAACTGTTCATTTGACGCATTACTGCCACAATGGAAACCCCAGTAGTCTTCACTATTTATTTATTCATTTATTTATCTATTTATTTATCTATTTACTTATTTTTTTATTTTTTTATTCTATTTCTTTAGTCTTTTTTCTCATTTCTTGGTCTTTTCTTCCAGTCATATGCTCCGTATTGAAAAATAATCCTGGTGCATTACTCGAGAAAATTGCTACAGGTGGCTGGGTTCCTTTCCCAGCAAGTGTGCCTTCAGTGCAGTTGTGAAAAGTTCAAAGGAAAGCAATTTCATGGAATAAGGAAATAAATGAAAAAGTAATCCCACATCAAAACCTTCAATAACGGAACTTTATTTTATGTTCCAGGAAGGTTTATTGTTGCTCTTCATGTATTTTTATATTGTGCCATCCTTCACGTGTGACTGTTCTGTCCCGTGTATAAATTTGTCCATGTACTTGAATCACCTTTTTATGAGTAACTCTCTATCTTTACTTCAGATCTGACACTATTCTCTTCTTCAGATAAGTTGATTATTTCTCCTTCTATGAATCACCTTAATAATTACGCAGCTATTCACTCATTATTAACTTCAGTTGACTCAGTTCTCCACTTCATGAAACTTAACTTGCCTTCCTTCTATTATTCATCTCAGTTTCATCTGACTATCCACTACCTCAAATTACTGTACGTACTTAAATCATCTTTTTTTTTTCTTTTTTCAGGTAACTTCATCTCAGACCTGACATTGGAGGACTTCCAGGGCTATGAGACTTCCCTGCAGACACTTGTGTTGGCTGAGAACTCCCTCACGCTGATCCCAGAGGGCATCTTTCGCACCCTGGACAACCTTCGCACTCTGAACCTGAGAGGCAACAACATTCTCACCATCAACGCCCAGGCTTTCCAGGTGAGACAGTGTGTACCAATAGGTAACAAATGCAGTGCTAGGGATGACTTCAAGGGGAACTCAATAACTGTTTGAGAGACTGATGTTTGAGGATTCAGATTAAGAATGTTTGAGAGTAGAATTTTCCAGGGTTTAGTTAAGAGCTCAGCAGTGTTCTTAAGATCATTCATAGGCAGCTGAGAGCACTTGATGAGGTCCAGGAAGTTTAATGATATTTAGAAGTTTCATTGAGTGCAAGAACTGTTTTTTTTTTAAGAAAGTAACAATTAAGATAGCTTTTTTAATAGTTCTTGGCCAGCATCCTTCATACATAATAAATAGAATAAAAGAAAAAGAGACCTGGGAGATGTTGATGTCTTTATATTCCTATTGACCTTCCATTGAGACAAACTTCTCCTTTCCCCTCCCCAGGGTGTCTCCAACCAGCTGGCCCACATCAACCTGGCCAACAACCTGCTGACCAACATCCCCTTCAAGGCCATCTCAGCTGTGCCCAACCTGCAGACACTCAACCTGGCCAGGAACCGCATCACCCTCATCTTTGATGTGCTCTATACCAGCTCAGTCTCTATGGATACCCTTGTCCTGGACTTCAACCAGATTGAGATGCTGCCACCATATGCCTTCCAGAACTTTGGGACCGTCAACCGCACATCACTGAGAGGCAACCCGCTCACTCACATCAGCGACGATGCCTTCAAGGATGCCAAGATCAAGGAGCTTTACCTGCATGACTCTGACTTGTGGAGCATTACTGACAATGCCTTCCGTGGCCTGGAGTCCACCCTGCAGACACTGGACCTCAGCTACAACAACCTCTCCTTCATCCCTGCCCAGGCCATCGACCACCTGGAGTCACTGCGTTCACTCTCCATCAGCAACAACAAGCTGTCTTTGGACCCAACTGAGGCCTTCAATGGCTTCCGCTATACCCTGCAGTACCTCAACCTCCTAGGAGACAACATGGGCTCAATTCCTATGGACAAACTGAAAGAGATGCGTAACGTGCGCACCCTTGGCCTCAGCACCCTCCCAGACACCTCGCTCTCTAAGAAAGACTTCAAGGGCTTCGGCCCAGCTGTGGAGAAGCTCTACCTTATGAAGAATGGCATCACTGGAGTGTCTGCCAATGCCTTTGAACATGTCCCTGGAGTAAAGATTCTGGACCTCTCCAACAACAGGATTAGTTCTATTGACAACGAGGCATTTGCTAACATTGGCGGTGGCCTTGAGGAGCTGCGACTGAGCTCTGGCCTGTCCATGAGTCAGCTTCCTCCTCAACCCATGCAGTACCTCATTAACCTGCGTGAGCTGGACCTGAGTAACAATGCCCTCACCACGGTCAGTGGGGAATGCTTCCGGTACATGCGCAGACTACGGACCCTCAACATGCAGGACAATAAGATTGACCGCCTGACTCGCAACCACTTCCAGGGCAACTACCATCCCTACCTTGAGTCCATCCAGCTCTCCTTCAACTCCATCACCAAGATCGAGCCCACTACTTTCCACGATTACAAGAACCTCAAGTATTTGTACCTTGATGACAACCAGATCACCAACATCGAGAGGTCTGGATTCTCAAACCTGGAGAAACTGGAACACCTGGACCTGGAGGGAAATAACATCCGTACGCTGGGCTATGAGGCATTCCAGAATATGCCAAAACTGCGCTATCTAGATCTGTCCTTCAATGAGATGGAGAATTTAAACCTGGATGCCTTTGATCAGGTAGGGACACTCACCACCCTCACCATTGATGCCAGCCACAACCGCATTCCCTTCCTCAAGCTTAACGGGTCCATGTGGAATTCCTACGCCAGTATTAAGATGATTGACTTCAGCCACAACAACATCTCTTGGATCTCCCGTGACTACTTTGAGTCTGTCCGCTCATCCATCATCCACCTCTGGTTCCATCACAACAACCTCAGGAATATCAGTGCCAGTGTGTTCTCCAACTTCCCTCAATTGCAGCTTCTTGATTTCTCCCATAATATTATTAATGAGATTGATCATGAGGCATTCAGAGAGACGCGCCGCCTCCACTATGTCAACTTCCGCCACAATAATCTTGCTGACCTCCCTCCCTCGCTGTTTGAGAACCACAATCGTCTCCGCCACTTCGATGTTTCCTTCAATGAGCTCCGAGGCATTCCCGATGGACTCTTCAAGGCTTCACCGTTAGAAATTTTCCATGCACGCAACAACCGCTTCTCCAAATTCCCGGATTCCAGCCTGGAGAGATGTGCTGACTCCATCCGCGTCATCGATGTGGCGTACAATGAGATCGACTCCCTCACTGATGCAATGATGGGCCGCTTTGACAACCTGGTGTCCCTTGACGTCTCCCACAACCACATCAAGACCATTGAGTCCCGCTCCTTCCGTGGCACTTGGCATCTTCTGGTTCTTGATGTCTCCCATAATCCAGTTAAGGTATGATGTCTTTGTCTCTTGTTTATCCTTACTTTTCTCTTTGTTATGTTTTTTTTTTCCACAAGAGTTCTGCTTTCTCCAATCTTTTTAATCTTTATATTTTAATCCACAACTGAGTCTTTCCTCATTATTTTTTGTGGCTATATTCTCATTGTTTTCTCAACAATGATATACTAGTTCTAATCTTCTTTATCTTTTCTGCTAATGCTTTATCTTCTGATTTTCCTATCCATTCATCTTCTACTGAATCTAATCTTCTTAGTCTTTTTACACTAACCTACTCATTGATCCTCTAACCACTCTATTTTTGTAGTCTAATCCTTTACCTTCTCATTCTCCTCTACTTTGACACTTTACTTCCTCTAACCTTCCTAATCTTACTTTCTAATCCTTTATCTTCACATTCTCATCTCCATTAACACTCTACTTCCTCTAATCTTCCTAATCTTACATTCTAATCCTTTATCTATGCATTCCTCTTTCTACTGATGTTGTACTTCCTTTAATCCTCCTAATATAACACTCTAATCCTTTATCTTCTCATACTTCTTTCCACTGATGCTCTACTTCCTCTAATCTTCCTAATCTTACGCTCTAATCCTTTATCTTCATATTCTTCTTTCCATTGATGCTCTACTTCCTTTAATCCTCCTAATATAACACTCTAATCTACCTCACTACTTGCAGGATCTCCAGAGCTACACCTTTGATGGACTGCAGGACTCCCTCATGAACCTCAGTGTGGCCAACACCTCACTCAGTGCTGTGCCAGACTTTGACCTTCCCCGGCTCATGTACCTCAATGTCTCCCATAACATCATCTCTTTCCTGCCCTCCATCACCATGGCAAATCTCACCTCCATCAGGTAACTTTCTTCCAGTGAATTCTTTTTAAGATCTTTAATTTGATGACCTTTGCTTCTGGTTCTTTGTTTACTTCATTGTCTCTCCTTCCAGTTTTTTTTGTGATGTCTTGTTTTGCTTCTTAACACATTTTTTTCCTAATTTTGAACTTGTGATCTTTCTTCTCTCTTTTGTGCTAGCCTTGTCATTCCATTTTCCTACTAATCAATCACTATTTACCTTCTTTTATCTACAAAGTAATATGCATGCTCATACATCTACTTTTTTCTCTTCATATATCTTTAATCTACTCCTGCACACATACATTTCCATCACTTATTGTTTCCTCTCATTGTCATTATCTAACAATCAGAAATAGAATCACTTTTCATTTCTCTTCCTCCCATAATAGAAATCATATTACCTTTTTATTCTCCTGTCATCCCTATCACCACAGCAGCTAACATTGAGTTGTACCACTTATTGCAACTTTTCCTTATTATTATTTAGCAACCAGGAATAGGATCCCTCCTCATCCTTCTTTCCATACCAGAAAATTTACTACCTTTCTGTCCAACTCTCATCCCTGCTATCATCCCTTATCTTCAGTATATCCATTCATAAAAAGCTAAAGAAGGAAATTAAAAGTATCATTATTAATTCCCACTTTCCTCTCTCTCAGGGTCCTAGACATCTCCTACAATGAGCTCCCAGTGCCCTCAAACAGTGCTTGGCAGATGCTTCCCCGCCTCAGAGAGCTGTACATGCAGAAGAACCCCATCCGCTCCCTCACCAATGACTCCTTCATGGGGCTGGAGAGGCTGGAGGTTCTGGACATCCGTGACTTCCCTCTGCAAGGCTTTGAGGTGAGAGAGAGAGAGAGAGAGATAGAGAGAGAGAGAGAGAGAGAGAGAGAGAGAGAGAGAGAGAGAGAGAGAGAGAGAGAGAGAGAGAGAGAGAGAGAGAGAGAGAGAGAGCATTAATTAGGTCTTGCATGAATAGACAAAAGATATTGATTAATTCCTTAAGTCTATTGGGAAATGAAGAAGGAAGAAAGGCAGAAAAGCAAAGAAGGAAGAGAAAATGGAAATCTTTAGTGTTTGAAAAATCTATAAGAATTTGACAAATATTCATAGAGACACCTATGAACTCTTTTCCCATCATTATAATTTTATACAGATCTCTGTTTCTTCCTTTACTACCTCCTTGTCTTTATCCTGTTCATATCATTTACTTTTCTTCATTTCCGTTACCTTTCCTTGATTTGGTATACATTTGTTTGTGTCCTCCCTTCTCTCTCTTAATTTATCACCTAACTCTTCAAGTACTTTTCTCATCCTTTTTCATTCCCCTCTTTTCCTTTTACAATATTTATACTCCATCACCCTTTACCTCCCCACCAATATTTATACCCAATAGTCTCCTTTCTTTTCCCTGCATGACTTTCTTATCCTTACTTTCCAACTATGTTCTTTATCACCACTCTTATATCTTTCCAATCTCAGACTGGGTATGTAGCCTCTATTCTCTCCATGTTATCATTCACTTAAGCATTTTTTTTTTTTTTCATCTTATGATTAACTTCCTCACCATTGTTCCTTTTCAACTCATGTCTTTTTAATGTGTCTCCTGCCTTAGGATGGGCATCTGGCCTATTTTTCCTTACACATAATCTGCACTCTTTTATAACTCTTTCAGCCTGTGATTAACTCTCTTCCCAACCACTGTTCCTTCTCCGTTCTTAGGGTTTTTCAGTGTTGTAATGTATTTTGTTCCCTCAGGCTGGGTGTCTGGCATCCATGCCCTCACTGCAGCGCCTCTACATAACAACACATCCCACCATTGCCAAGTTCAACCTAGCCAAGGCACTCCATAATGTGCCTTCACTCCAGCAGCTCAACCTTGAGGTCAGTCCTGCATTCCTCATAGGATGACTTCCCTTGCATTGTTTCCTTACTTTGAGCATAGCCCTGCTGATTAATCTTTCCAAGTTGTTAGAAAAATGTTTATTTATGTGTGAGATTAAAACCTAGTTACTTGAGTTTAAATCTTTTAAGATGATAGTGCTTTTCCAGTGGTTTTCCTGTGTGTGCCTGAGTGAATTCAAACTTTCAGGTCGATGGAACACTTGGCAAGGAGCTCCTGAAGTACAAGTTGCCTTACCGCCTCACCAACATCACACTCATGGGGCCTCGCATGCGTCAAATCAACCCCACAGCTCTCCAGGTGAGTCTGAAACCTACATCTTTTCTTCTAGCATCTCCAACACTTGAACATTTTCTGTTCTGTCTAAACTTCCCATTTCTGTACAGAAGTCCTCTACTGTCCCAGCATCCAAACTCTCCCTCTCCTACCAGCATCCCTGCACTCAAACTCTTCACTTTGTTCAAACTTTCTTCAAACTGTCTCTGTTCTGTCAATATCCCCAGCATCCATACTGGTATATACTATTGGGAGAAGATATCAAGTTGGAATAAGTAATATACAATAATGACAATTATCTGAATTGATTAATATACTGCAGGAAATGTAGAATTCCATATTTGATACAATACTTTAGGTGTGCTCTGAAGCTGGAAGATAAAAAGATTAACAAATAAATAGTTGGACAAAAATATTTGATGTCAGTCATAGAAATTCACCTGGTGAAGGTAATAAATCTGCCCCTAACAGGAACTGAGGGCCAGGGAACTGCAGCTGACCTTCTACCACACCAGGATGGAGGAGGTGCCCCGGGATGTCTTCAAGAACCTGGGTCGTGTCAAGTGAGTCTGCCCTCCAGTCTCCCTTGGTCTGAATAGCCTGTGTTAAATGGACTCAGGCCGGCATCAGCCCTTATTCCTTGCATAGCTGTAGTCTACACTCTTTTATAACTTTCTCAGACTTTGATTAACTTTCTTTTCTAGCACTTGCATTTTGAGTCTCCTAAGCTAAAAATTCCATTTCATTTCACCTAAGATGCTTTAATTTTTCATCACTCAGCAACATTTAAACACAGCCTGTGTTATACTACATAGATAAGTAAATTTCATCCTTTCCTGCAGAGTATCATAAACTTAGATTCTATTGCATCACTTGAAACATTTGAATTTTCCATCATTTAACTTACAAAGCCATCTATTTGCTATACACTTTCTTGATTACTTTATCCCTAATAGTTTATTCTCCAAATCACCCCTACTCTAATTACTCTCCTTCAGGTATGTGTCAGTGGCCGCAGTCAACAACAGCATGAAGAAGCTGGGTGAGCCATCCACCACTGGCTACCCTGGCACTCCCAACTCTGTCTTCCTCACAGACCTGCGGATGCACAACAATGACTGGAGCTGTGACTGTGGCATTGGGTGAGTCCTGGTGTAGTAGGAGGACTGGGAGAGTGACTTGTTTAGAGAGTGAAAAGATTTATTTGTCTAATATTTACTTAGGTTTGATATGTAAAAGCTTAAGAAAACTTGTGTGTATATATATATATATATATATATATATATATATATATATATATATATGTTTATTAATCAATGAATAGTATATACAGTAGCTTATTCACTTCCTAAATTGACATGATTCATATTTATCTAATTGTTTTGTTATTTAAGGTTGTTTTTAATATTTCTGTGATCTGTGTTAGTATCTTTTCCACTATGATTCAAAATTAAATTCATGAGCAATTTATTTATGGTGCACAATTTGATCTTCTTTTATCCTGAATGTAAATAAGAGAAAATATGATGATGAGGTGAAAGAATAAGGAAGAAGAGAATAAACAAGTATAGCAGCAACAGGAGCAAAAAGCATCCTCCTTCACTTGGCTGTTTCTCCTGCAGGTGGATTGAGCCATGGCTGAAGAAGTGGCGTCAGTCAGTGTGTGTGGACCGAGGGCACCTGGAGGAGTACCTGCGCTGCCAGGACACCGTACAGCGCCTGAGGGAGACACCCTGCAGCAACAAGAAGAAGTCCATCATGGAGGCCCTCAAGACAGACTTAGAATGTAGCTCTACTGCTGATGCTTCCCTCCTCAAACCCTCCTCTCCTGTCCTTCACTCTCTCCTGCTGCCCCTCCTCTTCTTCTTCAGGGCACCCTAACTACTGTGTGGGGCAGCGACACACAGCCACACCTGAGTTGGCTGTCGTCCAGAGGATTTTGTAATGTAGAGTATGTAGATGTTGAGTCCTTCTGTACCATTCACATATTCAGGACACCCACAGGACATGGGTTGGGTTAGTGCCTGAGGAAAACCCCGAGCTCTCCTCTTCCCCAGAACTTGAGGAATATTGCCCAATGAGTGTGAAGAGAAATACAAAATATAACCAATTGCAAGGAGAGTTTGTGGATATATTACTGTGAGAAATACTATCCATATACATGTAGATATAAGACAGGATTATTCCAACAAGATGCTTATAGTAGTATGACAGTTGCCCACTTGATAAAAGACTGACCTCTTTGTGATGCTCATACAAGTTAAAGAATCAACAGCTTCCTCTATCAGGCTACTACTTCTCCATCAGTTACATATCCTACTAGACTTTCCAAACTGAACAGGATGAATCATGAACCATAATACTAATGACAGAAGCATTAATATCTTTGGGGAAAACACAGAGGCTCCAATAAACACCAGTAGACAAAAATAGTTTAGTGTCCCCACTAAGGATGAAAAAGTAGGTGATGACCCGAGGAGTGTTCAGTGTTTACATGCAAAGTCTCCTCAGATTGTGGAAGCTAGAGAGGAGAGGAGAAGCTTCTGATATTTCTTTAGTCTCTGGGGAAGAAGCAGCCTGAGGTGTGCTTTGAGTGAGAGCGAGAAAGATGTTTGAACTATGTGTACTTTGGGTTTCCTATTCCTTCATCTCCTCTTCCTGTTCCTCTTTCTCCTCCTCCTTTTCCTCCTCCTCCTTATTCCTTTGTGTATTTGTTTGTTCACTTGTTTTTCTCTCAGTATTAATTCTGCCATGACCATTAAAGTTTTCTGTCTGGTCTAGTGAAAATTTAAATACCTCCTCTACCTCTTTTCTCCTGCAGTCAACAATTGCATTGCTATAAAAATGTTTTACAAGTTTTGTTTTTACTCTCATGATGCCGTGTTGTTTTCCTGTTGTCTCTCTTATTCTTACTATCACTACAACTACTACTACTACTACTATTTCCTCTACTACTATTAATGCAACTACCACCACCACCACCACCACCACTACTACAACTTCTACTACTACTACTACTACTACTACTACTACTACTACTACTACTACTACTACTACTACTATTACTACTACTACTACTACTACTACTACTACTACTTAAGTTACATATAGTTGATGAAGATAAGATATTTTCCTGCCATACTATTTTGTATTTAACTATTATAGTGTGTATGGTGGCAGTTGGCCCTGGTCGTGATATACATGCATATATATAGTATATTTATTTTTCAGTTCTGAAGTGGGTTTGAACCTCTTCCTACACCCTAAACCTTTTGTAAATACCTTTTTTAAAAATTGTTGTTGTTCTGGTCTCAATATGTAGAAACTCAGTCCTTACAGGGGAAGAATTTCAAAGTGTATAGTGAAAGGGAAGATGCAAAGCTTTCCTTAGTCTGTGTTGTGTGTTGGTGTGTGTCAGTGAGGCAATGGCTGAGTCTTCCTGAGCCAGTTTATAGAAGAAAGTATCCCTTCCAGCCGCCTCCTTTAAAATCTTCCCCCTTCAGAGCAAAGTTATCAAGGGAGAGACATTCTGCTTCGCATCTCCAAATTTACTTTCTTTTTCACTTTGTCTTCTTTCCTGCAATGAAGAGGGGATGTTTCTTTTACTGGTATTTTTCTCCTTTCTGCCAGTCTCCCAAAAGTCTTTCCTGTCAGACTACTTTCCTCTTCAAATTCTACATTCTTCTTTATACTATTTCTTCTCACTCTTGAATGATGTATGTCACTTCTACTGGTATTTTCTTTCCTTTCCTCCAGCTTCCCAAAGAATCTTTCCCATCATACTTGAGATCAAAAAGGGAGAGACATTTCCATATTTCCCTTCTGATTCTGTACTCCTTTTCCACTTTACATTCCTCTCATTACCAAACATGTCTCTTTCACTGATCTTTCTTCCAAACAACCTCAAAAAACATGTAAGTCTTCTGCATCAGAGTGAATGATATGAAGGGAGAGATCATTTTTTTCCCTTTTCTTTTTCACTCAGTTATTTTTCTTAATGTTTCTCCCACACACAAAAGAACTAGTCTCATATCCCCTGTTAAAACTGAACCCTGCGGTGTCTGTTGTTGCCCCCTCTGTATAATAACCAATATGTGTAGGGTTTGTATAAGCTGTTGTCAGGATGTTATGTGAGGAGTGATTCACTATATTCTATTGCTCTAAGTCTATAGGCATTCCATAGGTATATTTATATTGTTGTTCAGCACAGTTATTGCAGGTCTTGAGTGTCCCAGGAGACAGATTGGGTTTTTATTTTGTAATGATGCCAAGGTGCTCTCTCTCTCTCTCTCTCTCTCTCTCTCTCTCTCTCTCTCTCTCTCTCTCTCTCTCTCTCTCTCTCTCTCTCTCTCTCTCTCTCTCTCTCTCTCTCTCTCTCTCTCTCTCTCTCTCAATCATAATGTCTCTTGTTCTCTTCCTCATTCTTTATAATATAACACTTCCTCATTTCCAAAAGAACTTGCTTTATTCTCTTCATACTCTTCCCTCCAAGATAACAAACTCTTTCTCTTGTTCTTCCTAATGTGACAGTCTGTTATTCCTATGGCTGCTTGCACCTCTTGTTTACACTCTTCCCACCAAGATAACACAATACCATGATACCACATAAGTAATACCGCCTGCCACACAGCAACACATCTCTCAGAAAAGCACTTTATCTACCCCAGAATACTGGTAACTGTCTCCCAATTTATCCTAATTTTATGTAGCTTTTTTCTTTCTCCCTGAAAAGTAACACTCTCTCTCCTCACATGAGACCTTTCTCTCTCCCATTTAGTAACACAGCATTCCTCCATGCAGTAATATACTTTCTTTCATTCCAGGGTAACACTTTTCTCCCCCAGGGTAACTCACTCCCAGGGTAACAACACCTTTTGGCATTTGATGATACCTGAGACATTTTATTGTTAGTACCTAATCTTTTTACTTCATTCACTGCGTGTATAGAAATAAAAAGATTAATATGTCTGATATTTGTTTCATTCTACATTTTGTGAGAGGAATGAATGGCTGAGAATACTGGTTAGCTCTTGGATTAGGGAAATGGACAAAATAGGGATGAAAGATTGAGAATACTGGTTAATTCTTGCATTAGGGAGGTGGACAGAATAGGGGCAAAAGAATGTAAGAGCCTTGTGCAGTGAATCTGCGGGAGGAGGGAAGGGATACAGTTAGCAAAATTAGAGTAGTGGTTAATCTCAAATAGAGTGGTTGATGAATGAAACGCTCTACAGTAAGGTTGGAAGTGCTGCGTCATTAGAGAGCTTTAAAAGAAGATTAGATAAATTTATGGATGAGGATGACTGGTGGAAATAGACAACGCGCGCGCGCGTTATCCAACACACTAATACCACACGCACACAATGCCTGCCTTGACATTTTAGCAAAAGTAAGTGCTTTTCATGTTTCAGGTATGATTTTTGAGTCCATTAGGAGTTGTGGAAGAGTGTCTGGGAGTGTGTGAATACGATAGAAAGAAGAAGAAACCGCGATAGTGTGGAAAAGATTGCGGTGGGAATGTCTGAGTGAGGATAAAATAAATAAATTAAAGAAATAAGTAGACAAATATATATAAAAAAAAGTGTACAGTTTCCTCGCTCGTCACTGTACAGGGCGTACACTATTTTTTGTAATCGGTTCATGGCTTGGGTAAGAGGTAATAGAGGTATTGCCTCGCTCACGGCTCGCGCAACGTGGTAAACAAGGATGAGAGACGTGTATGTCTCTCATCCTTGGTGGTAACTACAACAGAAATTCAGAATTATCGCGGGCTGATGACGTGCCTGACACAAGCCAGCTGAACTGAATGAAAAAAAAAAAAAAGTTACGGAAACCGATATAATAGTGTCTGAAATGTAGAAGAAACGGGAGAAATCTGAAAATCTGACAGAAATCTGCGTCCGGGGGTATTTTTGAAAATAGCTCAAATGTCCGGAATTTCACCTTCCATCAATACTAACTGTTAAAAAATCACATTTATTAAATTTCCTTGGGTTGAGAGAGAGAGAGAGAGAGAGAGAGAGAGAGAGAGAGAGAGAGAGAGAGAGAGAGAGAGAGAGAGAGAGAGAGAGGTTCACCGAGTGGCGGCTGCTTTGGTTTGGTTTCGGTCAAGACTCTGAGGTGTATGGGTCCTGTATGAAGTCGGTGCTCGCAGCCTTCCCAACGCCGCCTCACTTGACGTCGCGCTGGCGCTCGTCTTTCACCAGCTCTGATAGGGGTCAGTTTGGATTACTGTTTGCGGCCTTGTGACCTCGTCATTACAACTATTACTTGTTCTTGTTAAGATGCCCAAACGAAAGTGTAAATTCAATGCAGAGATGCAGAACAAACTCCCGTACTTCAAAAAAGGCAGGGATGAGTGGGAAGCCGAGTGTTTGGTGTGTAAACCAGGAACATTTGTCTTACTGGCACATAAAGACATTAATGACTTACATTCACATGTGAGCTCTGAGAAACATAAGAGAGCAGTGCAAGAAGAGGGTTCATCAATGAAGATGACACATTATTTTGTTAAACCAGGAAGTGAAGCTGAAGATGTTAGTGCTGCAGAAGGTGTTTATGCATTTCGCACTGTCAAACATCACGGTAGTTTCTTATCCATGGATTGTTCATCTGTTTTGCTGAAAAAAAAAAATTTCCTGATTCTGAGGTGGCAAGAAAGTTTTCTAGTGCTCGAACAAAGACAGCAGCTATTATAAAAGCTGTGCTTGCACCTCATTCTGTTGATGTTGCCTTAAAAAGCCTAAAAGAAAATGAAGTAGTATACTGTGGAATTGCTACAGATGGTAGTAATCACGATGCATTAAAGCTGTTTCCTGTAATTATTCAGTACTTTGGAAGAATGGTGGTTTACAGTCAAAACTGATTGAATTTAAGAACACCCCAAATGAGACTGCAGGCACTATTGCCAAATATGTGAAAGAAACGCTAGATAAACATGGGCTTACTAAAAAGTGTGTGGCATTTACAGGTGACAACTGCAATACAATGTTTGGAGGACTCAAGCGTAACGAAGAAGGGAATAATGTGTTTGCAAATCTGAAGATGTTGGAAAAGTCATTGGTTGGAGTAGGTTGCCCAGCACATATTCTGATTAACTGTGTTCATGGAGCAGAAAGAATGGATATTGATATTGAAAATATTATCAATAAGATTTATCAGTATTTTCATATCTACACAGTTCGCTCTGAAAAACTAAAGGAGTATTGTGAATTTGCTGAGGTTGAGTACAGGAAACTTCTCTCTCATAGTAAGAGTCGTTGGCTGTCACTATTTCCTGGCATCACAAGGCTGATAGAGATGTTTCCCGTTCCTAAGTCCTTCTTTCTTTCACAAGAGCAACCACCAACAGTAATAAAAAAATTCTTTGAAAATTAAATGAGTGAGATTTACCTCTGGTACATGCACTCTTTAATGGCTGTATTTCACACAGACATTCAAACAACTGAAAAGGAAAGTAACTCTGTTGTAGAAGTGCTGACAAATTTGGAGTCTGTGTGTAAAGTACTTGCAGAAAGAAAGAACCAGCATTTCATGTCTTTAAAAGTTAAAGGACTAATTGCTCAGAAGCGCACAGAAGGAAAAGAAGAAAAGTGTAACAGGCTCTGTGTTGAAGTAGTTAACCTGTACAACAGATGCTCAGAGTACTTAGCTAAGTGGATGAAACCACTGGAAGAGTTCTCTTGTTTCAAGTGGCTGGTCTTGAGTGAAATGCCAAACTGGACTGATGTGGAACCTTGTGTTGTATACTTGATAGACAAGGGAATAAAGCTTGATGATGTAAAGTGCTTTGACCAAGTTTGTAACTTGAGGCAGTTTGTAGAAAGGAACAAGAATGATGAAGACTTCAGTAAATTACCAGCACATAAAAAATGGACCAGATACTTTGAAGCATCAAAGAATATTGAATGCCACTCAGAACTGCTCAGAATTGCACAAATTTTTTTTGCTGTAACATCCCACAATGCTAATGTGGACCGAGTCTTTTCGCTGATGCAAAGTCAGTGGACGAAGGAAAGGAACAAGCTGAGTGTTGATACAATGAAAGGTATTCTGACTGTACAGTACAACTACCGAGAGACCTCTTGCGTTGACTTCTTCAACTTTTTTAAGTCCAACAAGGAACTACTTAAAAATATAAGATCTACAGAAAAATATGCATCGGCACATCAAGCAACACACGCAGTGGTTGAAGAAGAGTTAGAAGACAGCAACTAAGCTAAGTGGAAAAACGGAATTCAAGATTATCAGCCATATGCAAAGGTAAATAAGTTGAGTTTCTTTAAATTAATTTACATGTTTTCCAGTATCATATCAGGACCATAATCAGGTGTTAGTGAAGGTGTCCGGAATTTTGATAGTTCATATATGGCAACCCTACCTAATAGCAACCGAGTGGGAGCTTTAACTTCAAGTGGAAATTTCCACTCTTATCACGCACAATATCAATGCATTATTGGTTTGTGTTGTGATTTGTATATAAGTTGTAAAGTTATATTAAGGAGTAATTAAGGTTAATCAAGTACAAACTAAGTATTAGTTATTAAATCAAATAAAAACATGGTAAAAGTGTATGAAAGGCGTATAGCTTTTGTTTCTGACCAATGCTAGCTATGTACCGTTGGCTGTTATGTACCGGCTCCTATGTACCACTACCTTGGCTTATATGTATCATTGAAGGGCTGCTATGTACCGCCTATGCACCATCGCTTTGGCTTGTATGTACCAAACAAGGCTGCTATATACCAGCTACCAAGTAGGGAGATAAAAATTAATATTGTAAGAAAAAAAACGTAATACAAAAGTAATAAAACTAAATCAAAAGAACACAAAAGCATAAAAAAAAATAAAATGTATTTTCAACCAATAAAATCAATAAATTTCAGCATACAATAACAGACTTGCTCTTCAGCATAATCCATCAGTTCAGCGCACAGGCTTAGAAATGCATTGGTTTGTATGTGTTCTCTCTCTCTCTCTCTCTCTCTCTCTCTCATTTGTTGCACGGGTTTTCAAGGGTGTTTTTTTTTACGGTTCTAGTGACAGATTAACATAATTTCTACATTACTAACAGGAGAAACACGCTCTTAAAAGGCTGTAATTGAAGTGACACGGTTTTTTAAGTGTTTTTACAGTTCTAGTGACAGATTTACAACGTTTCTACAATATTAACAAGAGAAACACCCTTGAAAAGCCTGGTAATCATCTCTGTGGCTTTGAGAAAGTCATGAGAAGAGGGAGAGGGAGAGGAGCATTTTTAGTTGAGCCTATCCTGCGCTCGTTCGTGTTTGCCGCGGTGACCGGTGCAGCAGTACGTGAAATTTTCGTTCATAATCACGTAGCGGGTGTGGAGTGGGGAAAGGGAAGTAAGGATATTATTTGACATATAATTTGATAACATGTCAACTTTTGTGTGTGTTAGTATGTGTCTTTGTGGATGTGGTTGAAGGAGCAGTGACAGGTGGCGCTGGGGAGGGTGACTGGCTGGCTATCTGGCTGGTTACAGTGTTTTGGTCAGCACTGGTTAGTCTTGCCCCACACGTTCTATTAACCAGTGTTTCCGTATTCCTGGTAGCTTCTCCCTGCACCAAGCACCGCCAAGCTCTGAACCATTGGATAAACACATGGAAGCTGCCTTTAGCTATGAAAACATGACCAGCCATTGGTTTGGGACACCAGTTTAGGAAGATGTTAGGTTTAGGAAGGAGATAGGAAAATATTGGTTCTCAAATAGAGTGGTAGATGAATGGAACGGAGTCAGTAATCATGTTGTTAGTGCTAGGACACTAGAGAGCTTTAAGAGAAGATTAGGCAAGTTTGTGGATGGGGATAATAGATGGAAATAGGTATATTTTATGCAGGGACTGCCACGTGTAAGCCTGGTCGCTTCTTGCAGCTTCCCTTATTTCTTATGTTCTTATGTTCAACTCACAATCCCAGCCACAGCTAAGTTATTAGTTATTTGTAATTATATTTAGTGATCCTTTTCTGTGATGATGTGTTAGCTGGGAGATTCCTGAGTGACCCATAAGGTTTAATAGTTGCCACAACATTCAGACCTAAGGAAAGTGAATTATTGTTTCTGGCGTGGGGGCTAGCGGATGTAGGCTTTTAAGGATGCTTTCATGACTTTAGTAATACAGTAAAATCCCTCATATCCGGCATCAACGGGACCGCCGACATGCCGGATACTTGAATAGAAGTGAAATTATGTCCACAATCACCACCCTACATTCATGCATCTTACCATAACAAAGATGAGCTGATCGCCGTGCCGCGCGTCGCCACCCGCGCTGCCACCTCACACTCACCAACACACAGTTGTAGCATTGGGCCTGTAATTGTGACTCCTGATCTTTTCAAGCTGAACCACTCGTATAATACTTTGTCCATCATTTCACCACGATGATACTGCAGTGTGTGACAATTTTCCGCTGCCTTTGGGGTGTCGGTGGCTTTCATGTAATCCGGCTTTTCGTTTGGGATTTAATGTCATAAATAGTTGATGAGTCCACACCATATTCCGCCATTAGTTGCTGTCTGCTTTCACCTCTCTCTAATCGTCAACAAATGTCTACCTTCTGCTTAAGTGTAAGCACAACACGCTTCCTCTTTTCTACAACTTTAGGCATGATGAAGGCGCCAGGCGATAAACAGTGCACACGCGGGACCGAGTCACTGAGTAGACACAGTGCACTGGGCCGCGGGTGGCGCGAAGCAGTGCGCTCTGGTATGCCTCGCGCGGGAATTTTAATCGATTTTATGAGTACACATTGATTTTTATTGATTTTAAGGCTCGGGGAAAAATGTGCCGGATACTCGAATGCCAGATGAGAGGGATTTTACTGTACTTCAACAAGAATTTCAACCATGTAAGCAAAAACAACCAGGTAAACAGAATATGACGTTCCCTTGTTAACCCACACCAAGCCTTTCATTCCTGGCCATTCAGTATCTCACTATCACAAGTGCTGTGTAGTTGGAAGAGTTATTGTTGTAGGTATAACAAATTTTACACACAGCTTAGTTCTCTCCTCTCTCCCCAGCAATGGTCAGCGGGGGACGAGACTACTCAGGCCACATAGAGGCCAATGTTCACCTGGGCCTCGCCACTCCTGAAGATGCAAAGATTGTGATGGTGCGTGGCGACAACCTGTACTAGCACTACGGCTGTGACGGCTTCGATAACTGGGTGAGAGGTGATGCAGGTGATGACGGGGTCAGTATGGCAGGGTGGATGGTGGCAGGGAAGGGTGAATTTTTACTCTTTCACCAGTCTCTATTCTGGACAAAACTGTTTTTTTGGGGGGGTAATTTTCGGTATGTTTTGAATGAATCTGCATGTTTTTCCCACAAATCATTAGTTTTTATTCTTTTCCTCCGACCCCACATCCCCTCAGAAACTGACGTTTTTTAGTAAAAAAGAAAAGTAGATTAATACAAAGCAGACTGAAATCTACCAGAAAAAAATAGTTTCGTCCTCACAAATAAATACCACAGTAGTAACTCTCACAGTGTTCCCCCTGAGAGGACTGGCTGCCACTTGCCTGTAGCTGCCAAACAGCTGTCACACACCACCACCTAATCCAACCTAACCAAACTAACCTAACATCTGGCAAGGCTAAGAAATGCATATGAAGTCATTACCTTATTTATCTTCATAAAATCTGGCGATGCACTGGAATTAATTGAGGCAACACCCACTGTAGACAGATGTCTTCCTCAGACTAATTCAAATATTTCAAATTGAGCTGCTTCTCCCTCCTCAGGATGAAATAAAATGCTATGATTGGCTAAATTAATTCTATATTTTTAGCTGGCCAGCAGTTGCATTCTTAAAGAAAAGAACCAGTCACCATGGCTAATTTCGTGCTTGCACAACAAATGTGATACATGCACACAAACGAACTGTGTGCATGTGGAACTTTATTTATTTTATCTTTTTCTTTTTAGATTAGGTTAGCTTAGGTTAGATGGGAGATTTATGGATGCAGGATTCTTAGCTATATTCTTACCTAGATGAGGAATGTCACCCTCATCTAGACACAAATGAAGCCTCAGACTTTATGCCACCAAGGTCAGCTAGTGTGGCTTCACCAGAATGGCAGTGAACACTTCAATCAAACTCGTATAGGATGTGACCACAAGGAGATTTATGGATGGAGTGAAAGAAAATATGAAAGTGGTTGTGTGATAAAGGAAGACACAGAAAACTACTCGTAAGTGTATTGGAGAAGGATGATCTGTGCAACCTCTAATGGCAGCAGTCGAAAGGAGAAGGTTGATAGGATCAAGTTTGTGATCTACACGGGACTCTGGGGGGACTGGGAGAGAATTAATTTTCATTTAGTGTAATTAAGTATCATCCTATCTCATTCTTTATACCATGTCTCATCTCATTGCATATCCTCTCTGAGTGTATTAGGATGTGGAATTGTGTAAGGATTACAGGGCTTTGGATTAGAGTAAGGAAGGTATTGACTGGTGATCCTACTTAGGCTATTTACAATGAAATGGAAAGACTCCACACTTGGATGCTGCTGAGAAAATGTTTATTAGGGTATATTACCAGTTGTTAAGGCAAGTCTCCAGAACAACTTGAGACTGTTGTTTAAAATTTTTCCCCCTTGTCCAACTAACTTAGGCTCATAAAGATGCCTTGGTCTGTACAGTGACAGAATTGCTGTTCTTTTGGTGTGGCTCCCTTCCCAGCAACCATGACAGGTGGTAAAGATGATGAGACACCAATATGTACTATATGGTTTTTGGATGGGAGAAGCAAATATGGCAGTGGATTGCCTTGTGTGGGTCTTGGCCATGTAGCAATGAGGGACTTTATAAAACCAAAGTTGATTTTAATATCATAATCCCCAAAGTCACACCAGCTGCCCAGTCTCTTGATCACATAACCTTGACAAAGTTAATCACTAAACATTATAACCTAATAGTTACCAGGACGACTCTCTCCCCTGGACCCTCAAAATTGCACTTGGTGTCATGCATCAGTCTTGGCTTCATAAAAGTGTATGTCTGTTTAAAACTACTACTAACCAAAGCTCCAGGGGCTCCACAATGCTTCCAAAGTTGTTAACTGCCTTGTGGCAATTTTGCCAGATATTAATGAGTTTTTTTTTAACTAAATCTTGCCTACTGTTTGTCAATTTTGCCAGATATTAATGAGGTGTTTTTTTAACTAAATCTTGCCTACTGTTATGACCTAATACTAAGCAAGGTCTTCATAGATGCCTCAGGACTGTGCTATCATGCATCTCTCTTGGTTATATAGAAATGAATATTGTATTAGTTATGAATCAAACTTTATATTCTAATGCTAATAAGAGCACCCATAGAAAGCCCCCTGGTCATGCTGTCATGTATCCGTCACATAGCTCTCAGGGGCATTTCGATACTAAATTCAACCAAAACCATACATACTAACCCTAATTGGGTCAGGAAGTGGTCAGTAGAAGAAGAGAGATTAGATGCTACAGTGATGGATCACAACCCACCTGAATGGCAGCCAGGTGATGCTCAAAATCAAAGAACCACTTGTCCTTGCATAATGACTTGTGGTCTTGTACAACCCAAAAATATTACCAAAAGCTAATTTTTATGAATAGCTTCAAGTATGGGCAAGCTAAATTTCAAATGATTTAGTGTGTGTTGTCTGGAATTGTCATTATGTACACAATCTTTAGTACATGATCTTTAGTACACGAAGAAAGAATTGTGACAATAGCTTTGGCATCTTAAATGCATTTTAGGCTGAACCTGCCAAGGGAGAACTGGTATACACACATACCAGATACTGGTACCTAGACTAGAATTCCCAGCTATCTAGAATAATTCATGTTGCACTGCTAATATAATTTGTTGATCCATTGTAGGCAGATAGCAACAAGATCAGAAAATTAATCAGAAATTCACTGAGCAACAAGCTCTAAAAATGAATCAGAAAATTAGAAATCCACTTTTTCTGATTAATCAGAAATCCACTTTCAAAAATTATAATCATAAATCTTCTATCTGCAGGTTTCCCCACTCCTGGGATATCTCCCAGAACATAGGGTAAGGATAGCAAGACTACTACTACATTAATTAGAATTAAAGTACTTTATTTTAGGGTAATGTAGGGGTAAGGATAGTATTTTGGACATGGGGACCCTGACCTAATGTACTGTATATTATACTAAATACAGTATGTATGTATGATGGTGGTGCTACACATGTGTATAGCTTATGTAAACAAGGTTAATAAAGTGTAAAAAACATGGTTTTACAAAAAAAAACATACAAAACCATGGGTTTACAAAATAAAACCATATTTTTTTTTTATTTAATAAATTCTTATATAAAATTAAAAATTATTGATATTTTTTTATTTATAGATCACCACCAGGTTAGTTTTATTTATAAATCACTAGGCACCATTATTGCAGAGCATGTTAGGCCATGATGGGAGTGGATAGAGATATATTGAATTCAATGAGTAGGGTGTAGTACAAGATGCAGCAAGGGTTATGAAACACTTGTATACATGGTTTACTACTGGAAGTGATACCTCAAAGACTTCGGAGAACAACCAAAACAATACCTCGAAGACTCTTCAGAGAACAACCAAAACGATACCTCGAAGACTCTTCGGAGAACAACCAAGACAGGTTTCAAACAAATGGAATTTATAAAAAAAAATCAAAACTAATAATAGTCACTGTATTGGGGAGTCCTAAGACTTAGCACATACTGGGAAGCTCGTTACTCACAACACTGCAAGTCCACAGAGTCTGACACACTAAGTACATATTTAATTATTTTACATCAAACATTAAGATTCTCGATGGAGATTTTCTGGAGTTGCCACAGTAGTGTAGTTAAGGCTTGGTAGTGGTAGCAACTGCAGCAGCAGCACCACCACCAGAGATGCCACCAGTGTGGAGGGGGTTAGAAGACCTGGGGGAGAGCAAGGGTTGAAATGTCAGTTTTCATATTCAAAACGAAAGAAGTCACTCAAAATAGTTTGCTGAAATATCATTCCTAGAGGTCACAGACTTGCAAGATAATTTTATCATCTGAGAATCTGCAGTCATGGTAACACATTCACTGACCTGAACACTGATTTGTGCAATCATTATAGGTATACGAGTCACGTTTAGTATTCATCTGTGTTAATAAATTTCAATACATTTCTGCGAGTTTGAGTTCTTGTAGTTTAATCAGTATAATCATAAATTTATTATAAATGAAAAAATATTACAAGCCTTTAAGATGAACTTGGTCAAGATTTTGCTCCTAAATCTCAATACCAAACTGAAGACCATTCCAATGTTCCCAAGACTTGCCATGTAATATTTAATCTGGAAAAATACCTCTCCCAGTAACAAAATATGGAGACTTCTTATAATGTATGTGTGCACCACAGACCAGGTAATCCACCCACATTATTCCTTGCTGCTTGCTCCTGTGCACAGAACAGGTGATTACCATGACATTCCAGACAATGAGTTGGATGTGCAGTTACATTCCATCTGAAAGTGAATAAAGACATGTTGGAACAAAAAATCTATACACCTTCATAAAGGGAGGGAGTTGAGGCCGATTCTATGCACACATCCATGTTCACAAAGTACTGAAGTATTGAAGTGCATGGAAGTTAAACACAGCTAAACAAATTACGAGCGATGAAAAAAAAATCAAGGGTAAAGATTAAAAAAAAAAAAAAAAAAAAAAATTGGTAAGAGGCTGCCACTAGAAAAGCACTACAATGCCTGGCCAGGAATCAAGGGTACCAGCATGGAGAAATGTTCTGCTATGGTCTCCCCTTAAGTGACTTTGTGAACAGGTGTCCTAACAGGTCCATGAACATGCATGAAGTCTGTATTAAATTGAGCTGGGAGAGGATTTTTCTCTCGTATTAAATTGAGCTGGGAGAGTTTCTCTCTCTCTCTCTCTCTCTCTCTCTCTCTCTCTCTCTCTCTCTCTCTCGCAAGGACATTCAGTTGCAAGAAGGCAGTACAAAGACATTCTATTGGGTGAGGTCCAGTGATGGCATGGATAATGTGAATGCAATGCAATGCAATTTATTATGTGACAAGGACGCCGTGAGCTTTTGATGTGCAATTTCATGTAAATCTGTGCTGTGAATCTACGTATACGAACGAGACTGACAGTGGGAGGTGAACTAGGTAGTGTGTGAGGTGCCCATGGCGGCCACACATGGACGCCCGCACTGACAAAACCTCGCCCTTGAGGGAGCGAGACTCAATAAATGTCATGGTAACTCGGTAACGCGTGGTGACGAGCGACACGCGAGACAGAGCGGGGCTAGCGGGACTGAAGCTGGGTAGCGGGGCCGGGAAGGCAGTGTGTGGCTTGCCGTGCGTGGGAAAGGAAGCAGCCTCGCACGTGCTCAAGTTACGTGAGCGCGTGACTCCAAAGAAGCGATAATTTCTTACTAAAACGCGCTCATTTTATAACAAGTATTTCAAGTGTTCTAAGGAAAATTCTCAAACTGTCTATTTACTTGAAGCTGGATTCTACTCCCCCCCTACATCTTTAGCTACTAACGTATTATACTTGCGTGTGACGATCATCTTAGTTTTGACTCGTCGCCGCCACTATGTCTTCGTCCCCTCAGGAAGACCGATGAGTGCGTCGTGAAGGCCTCGTCAGGAAGCGAAACCTGAAAATTTACGGTGCTGTCATCAGGCCTAACTACACACACAAAATTTGACAACCCTGTACAAATAACACTCGAGAAAACAAACATTCTTAAATACATTCCTAAAAATAAACATTCTTCAACACATTCTTGATAGATCTTAGGCCAATCCAGTAATAGATAACAATTAAGTAAACACACACACACACACACACACACACACACACACACACAGGACCACCACCACCACCACCATGGGTCGTCGCTGCCGTGCCTGGGTGCTGGCCGCCACACTGCTCATTCAAGGTACTACTATTACATTCTGCTCATATTACTGTGATAGATGGCTTCCCACACCCCTTCCCCCTTACCAATGCATGTCATGGGCGAGATACGTGATGGATGAGTCCCGCTCCTCTCACCCCGTTTTCCCAACCCACTTGTTCCTCCCCCCCATCCCTACACACAAGTCCCTCCCCTTTCCCCTACCCCTTCTTGATTCCCCTCTCTCTCTCTCTCTCTCTCTCTCTCTCTCTCTCTCTCTCTCTCTCTCTCTCTCTCTCTCTCTCTCTCTCTCTCTCTCTCTCTCCTTCCTTCCTTGTCCTCACTTCCTTACTCCCTCCCCATTGCTCTTCCCCTTCCTCATATCCATACTTCCTCCCTCCCTCCCTCCCTCCCTCCCCTTCCCTGTCCTCACTTCCCTACTCCCTCCCCTTCCTCTTCCCTGGCCTCACTTCCCTACTCCCTCCCTCTTCCCCTCCTTTCCTTCCTTCCTTCCTTCCTTATCCCTGTCCTCACTAATTAAGCTACTCCCTTCCTTCCTTCCTTCCTTCCTTCCTTCCTTCCTTTCTTATTTGAATTTCCCAACTTCCTCCCTCCCTCCCTCCCTCCCTCCCTCCCCTGGCTCTTTCCCTTCCTCACTTCCCACGTACGAGTAAGTGGCAAGTAATTGTTTGTACCGTGTTGGCTTGCCGTCAACGGGAGTGGATGGATGGGCCTACGTAGGGCTGTACATAATAGATAATCCACAGGAAGTTAAGAGGAATACCTAGGAAGAACAAATCCCCAGGTAACTTCTTGTGGTGTAACGGGGAGTGACTTTCCTTAACTTCATCTTCTTACGAGTAACTTTTATGCGTGAATTAATAAAGCGACAGATCGGTGAAATAATTATACATACTCGCACATGAATCAACTAATATTCGAGAGAGAGAGAGAGAGAGAGAGAGAGAGGGGGGGGGGCCAAGTTCAACACCTACAGTACAAAAAAAAAGTTACACCACAAAGACTGTCGCCAAATTTTACACTACGTAATAAGTCGTTGTCTGAGAATTATTGCTCAATTAGTGTAACTTCTGCCGGTAAATCGAAGCGGATCATCAATCGTGGCTGAATTATGAAGCTCTCCAGGACATGACTCGGCTGGGGACAGGGAGAGGAGGGGCGAGGAGAAGACAGGCAAGGAGAGGTGGCTGAGATTTATGAAGACAACGCTTGCATTAAGTTTACACGAAGGAAATCAATGAAAATAATAGTATACGCTTAATGTTGTGCAGGGAATCACAGAAGCAGGGGCGGGTGTCGAGTGTCGCTGTTTCAGGGTCAACTGTGTGGTAACTATGACGTACTTCCTAGATAAAGAAGTACGATAATTTACGTTTTTATATGCAGAAAAAGGTAAAAGTGTTAATCCAAAGTATTTTTTAGAGAAGTACAATTACTGCAGTTTTTATATGGAAAAACGGCTAAAAAATAATAATGATCCAAAGTATGATGTACCTCTAAGATTCTTTAAGAGAAGTAGGCTAATTAAGTTAGGTACACAAAAAAAAGCGTGAAAACTATTAATCTTAATCCTAAGTACGAATGTTACACCCTCCTCTGTCAGCAGATTTGTGAGCACGGTCACCTGTGTGAAGCATTACGTACGCGTAGCGTGAGTAATCGTTACCTGTTGAATCCTTAGCCTGTAATAAAATGTCACCTGTACACTAATATAACTCACAAAGCCTTTTGAATAGCAGTCTTACCCGGAATAGATTTTAATCACGCGAGAAAACACGTAAAATATTTTAATCAGGAAAAAATCAAAGAACGTTTTTTTTTTTTTCTCCCTCTCTCTCGTCCTTTCCAGAACTTTTAGAAATTAAGCGGGCATAGAAAACGCGTGAAAACAGAATACTTTACCATGCATTTCCTCTCCATTATGAAACATGTCAGAACAGAAACGCTGCAAAATTTTACCTCACACGCACGAGTCACCTCCGTGTTAAAACATTAATTTGAAAAAGTTTAACATTTTGTTTCCTGCGCGTTTTAATCAGACACTCAGTGAGTCACAGATACGGAAACGTTTTAAAAATAGACCACGTTTCATTTGCTTAATTTCATAATGTTAATTTCTTCGCAGAAAGCTAGTAAAGAATCCGGATGTAATATCGACATTAAAGATTACAGTACATGAATGTTAAAAGGAAAGCGACACATACTATATCAAGAATAAAAAAAAAAATACTGTAATCTTTGTTTATTTTCAGACAGGAAACCTAGAACTTCAACTGGCGGAAACTTGTGCATCACTAACACGAGAATAATTAAACCATGACGCAAAGAGAAAGAAAAACACGGTACAAAGAATGGAAAAAAAGAATCTGTGCAGCCTTTCCTTCCGCATTAAGTTTACCTGCGGCGGGATCCACAACAGGGTTATCGAGATACCTGGTAAATTGCTTGAGTTACGCCGCCGCAACAACAAGACCATACGGCGCTGACCACGGTTACTTCTGGCCTTTACTCCTCTCGCTTCTTCCCACCACAGCCTTCCTCTAATCGCCTCGCCGTGCGTTACCCTGCCGCTCTCCATCCCACATGCGTCCGTAAACATCTTGATGGTAAAACACGAACTCAAACCCATGGGTTTCTATTTCGTAAAGCAGTTAATGACTTACTTTATAGAGTGATTATTGGATTCCCTATACTGAACCGCACGTGTATGCAAAATACTATACATATGCTACATAATATACAATTTAAGAATATGATAATGTGGTTCTAAAAAAAAGATACGAGGCCCCGAAACCGATCTTGACAAAGTACACAAATCTTACCATCATACGGTCAAAATTAAAAGGGAAATGATACTGCATAACATACACAAATTTAAGACGTAGATAATGTAGTTCTAAAATGTAATGTAGTTCTAAAATACGAAACATTATGAATTTAAATCCATCCTGAAAGAATAAGGTCCGCATCCAAACTTACACACGGCAAGAATTAATAGCGAAATATGATATGAACCTTATATTTACTACGGTCGGAAGCTTACAGTGAAAAAGCTTCCTTAATCGCGCGCCCCTATGAATGGCGGGCGCTGGGAGGGCGTTAAATCCCCTTAGGACAACTTAAGCTACTAGACTCGAACCAGCGACAAACTGTTTAACGAGGTAATTAACTAAATGGATGAAAAAAAAAAAAAAAACGAAAAGAATACACACAGTAACTCATTTTGAATCACTTGCATATATTTAAGCCATTTCCAGATTAAACTATTTCCAGGGAGAGGGCTTTTCGTACACACACACACACACACACACACACATCATAAGGGAGGACGAGTAGATTAAGTGTTTAAGGCGCTTTTCCAAGGCATATAAATTACCGAGCGTGGTTTGTACAAAAACTTATTCTCTCAATTAACGCGTGGAGAGATTGAATTCTGACTCTTAAATATTATTAAAGTCTTTTGTTATTTCTGAATTCAAGTACAAAAAATATTTATATATACTGGAGGCAAGAGTTACTAATTTATTGCTCGTATTCTGAAGAGACAAATTATAATAACAGCTGCTGGTTATAAAGACGAACAATCATAAATGCAAGTAGTACAATTAGTTAAAACATAGGCAGTTAAATAATAGCACACACACATTTTACCATAGATACTTTAAAGAGTAGAGTTAAAGAAATGCAGTGAAAAAGGACTAATTATGTAGGTATAATTAGACAGGTGACTGCAAACACCATTTCAGGCCTAAAATTCCGGACCATAATAATTTCTTGCCCCCGAAAACTTCTTATCTTTAACTTTTGAATAGAATACGAAGACTCTGGTTGCCTTCAGTCCCCTAAAGACACTGTTCCTTGCTCTTCCTAGACTCAAATCCCGATACAATCCTAACCTTTCGTAACACTCAGCCGGTCTCTTCTCCATTGCCTGTACCCCTTTAATAATACCTAATTGGAGATCCCGCATCGTAATTCCAGCTAAACGACCCCATATGAAATTAGCTGTTTTGTGTCCTCTGCGCAACAAGAGTTATTCCTCCTACACATCAGTATTTTCCTTCCATCCTTTCTTACTTCCTACGTTCGTTCCGTTCTTCCTTGTCTTGACTTCAAATTCCTATCTCCCACCCCTTCTTTCTCTTTCTTTTTCCTTCCTTCCCTTACTTTAATTCCTTCCTCCCATCCTCCTGTCCCTTCCTCCCTCCCTCCCTCCCTCCCTCCCTCCCTCCTTCCTTCCTTCCTTCCTTCCTTCCTTCCTTCCTTCCTTCCTTCCTTTTTCTTCCCTCCCTCCCTCCCTCCCTTTTCTTACTTAACATTGCTTCCTCCCATCTTTCTTCCTTTATTAGATAAATACTTTGGGTAAAATTTCGAATAAAAAACCTAACACAAAATCTAAGCAATATCAAAACACGTAAAAACAAAGAACCAAACCTAACAAATAAAACAGGAAAACCTCACCTATACGATAAAACTGCTCATACTACATTACAAAATCTCAATAAAAAAATAATAAAATTAAAAGCATAAACTCCCCCCAAAAAAATTCAAAACAACCTCCATCATTACACCCTCTATAGCAAAACCACTCATCCATCCACCAACCCACCACACACACACACACACACACACACATCGACAAAACATTATAAAACCACCCCACGTATACAACACCATGCAGAATCTTCATAAAATCTTGTCGGCAGCGTGTCTAAGGAAATTACACGCCATCCATCAGGGCTTAAAAGATAACACGGAGGACGCGACAAGCCCGTGCAAGCCATCCATGGTTTTTACTTTACTTTGATTAATATCCTTCGAAAAACAGTTGGCGGGGAGGGAATATACGAGGGGCGCGCCGTGGGAAGGGAAGGGAAGGGAAGGGAAGGGAAGGGAAGGAGAGAGAGAGAGAGAGAGAGAGAGAGAGAGAGAGAGAGAGAGAGAGAGAGAGAGAGAGAGAGAGAGAGAGAGACCAAAAGAATCCGTAATAAAGATTAAAAAACACTCAATATACACCACTACGGACATCGAAATAAGAGCAAAAACGAAACTTTAATAAGAAGAGAGAACACAAACAAGAGTAAAGATCATTAAAGGAAAGAAAAAAAGAAAGAGGCAGCTGCATACAAGGGGAAACTAAACTAAAGGTACTTGAAGAAACAAGCAGACAAGGCAATGCGAGGAATATCTTAATAGCGCAAGGGTGGAAGAAAACGAGAAGGAAGCCGAGAAGGAAAACAGGAATCTACGAACTGTGCATGGAAGTGAAGGGGAGACTCGCAGAAAGGATTGTGTGTAGGGAGAGGGCACGGAGACTAAGGAAATTATGTAAAGTGGGACACAAGAATAAGGTAGAAGGAGGAGGTGGAATACTCAAGGTTAAATGGGACAGGAGAAGGAAGCAAAGGCAGGTTAAGTAGATAAGAGGAGGGAGGGAGTAAGATGCGTGTTTAGGTGAGAGTTCAAGATTCCCTTGTTGTCGTTTTAGCAGGACACGTTCATGAAATTGAGTTACTTGATAAATGTGAAGTGTAAGGGTGTATGAATGGAAATGAATGAATTAAATAAGGCTGAAAATGAATAAGCGAGTCAATAGTAGTGAAATTAGATAGAAAAAAGTACGCATGGAAAAAAGTACGCGTGAAAAAAAAAAAAGGTAGATTTTCCGCGGTTTGACTTTGATTCCATTTGTCTCCGTTTCTTATGTGGAATTTTATTTATTCATTTATTTCATTAATGTTCACTAGGTTCATCTCTCTCATCACAATCCATCACACACCACAAAATATCAACCTCATCACCTCAGCCACCACCCAACACCCCATCTCCACCCCAAGTATAACCTGCGTATCATTCAAGTTGACACCGCCACAATATATACACCGCCACCATCACCACCAACACAGCAGGCTTAGAAACTACCACAACCAGGACGCTCTTATCAATGCAATCTTATCGGGAACACGTGGTAGGCTAGCTGAAGATACGATAGCCAGTATACTGAAGCTACATGCAGGCTACACGAAGGCTACATGCAGGCAGAGAGAGAACAGATTCAATTTGTTCCCAGTTTCGTCCCAAGAAAAACGAATACCGCGTTCATATCAATACACTTCCCTGCGATTCAACATTTTTTTTCTTCCCTCAAAGGTATCCACAATGCGAGGTTATCACTCAGATGCATTCAATTTTAATCTGGACACAAAAGAGAAATTTCAATGGGACAAATACAAGCAAAGCCTTTAATCGGATTGGAAGTTTCACAAAAAATTTCCCGACTTGATGCAACAGTAAAACCTCTGTGCGTCCTCCGAGTAACACCAGAACCGTTATAGACTCACACTAGGACAATTATATATAGACGTTAGAACTCAACAAACAATACTGGAATTCTTACGTGAACAGCTAAAATAAGTTACTATATAAAAATTTAGTCTCGATGCAACAGTAAAACTTCTGCCCGTTCTCCGAGTAACACCAGAACCATTATAGACTCGCTAGGACAATTACTGTAGAACTATAGACGTTAGAACTCCCCGCAATACTGGAATATACGTGAACTCAACTATAATAAAAGTTACTAGATAAAAATTTAGACTCGGTGGAACAGTAAAACCTTTGTCCTACCACTGAAGCAACACCAAAACCATTATAGACTCGCACTAGGACAATCATAACTATAGACGCTAGAACTCCAAGCAATACTGGAATCTTAACGTGGACTCAACTAGATTAAAGGATCTGAAAAAAGTTACTAAAAAGATTCGTGAACTTTACTAAACTAGAATAAAGCCTACAAAAAAGTTACAAGATTCGTGAAATATTTAAAATAAAGGTTACTGGATGAAAATGGAAAATATGTCGATAAAAAAAAATCCGCAAGTGAAAAGATTAACACCGGTCAATATTAAAAAAAAATGAAAAAAAAATAACCTAAAAATAAAACAAACCAGTAAATAAACAAAAATAAATCAAATGCAAGGTAAAACTGGTCAAAATACAAAATTACCGATACATGAACAGCACGTCAACAATTATTAGCAGCAGGCCAGTTAGTCAGTAATTGGAGTATTGATATTATGAACAGGAAGGCCAATATTATGAACACACAGGACGCGGACGATACAAGTTATTAACACTTGTACCGTAACACTACACAACGTCATTATATTATAGACGAGGCGATGGAAAAAGCAATATGCCGTCTGTTATGAATGGAACGGGTATTAGTGAAGATTATAAACATTTGAATGCCGGTAATTAGAGAAGAGGTGGGGAAAAAATACCTGTAATTATTAGGGGTATTGAAGACTGACGCCGCTTTCACAATGCTACCTTCTATGACACTGCTTTCACAATGCTACCTAACTACTACATTACTACTACTACCATACTACTATTACTACTACTAACTGAACATTATTAGGATATAGAAGACAACTAAACTGCTACTACACTGCTGCTGCTACATTGCTACGATTACTACTGCTACTAACTGATTATTAGGACATAAAAGACAAACACCATTACTACCACCATCACTGCTAGTATTATGATCACTATTTACCACTACTTCATTGCTAGTATTACTACTACAAGCTGCTGCTGCTACTAGTGCTGCTAAAAATTATTAGGCTATAAAAGAGATACATCACCACTACTACGATTACTGCTAGTATTATAACCACCAAGAACAAGCTAAGTAGTACCTTAACTAGTACTTTAACTACCTAATTACAATGACGTGACAATTACCACCATAACTATCATTAACTCCTACTACATCTAACGACCACTTCTACCATTATGACCATTACCAAACTATCTTCAAATCAGTGGCTGACTATCATGCCTATCGTGAACCATTGGCAAGTCCTCCCGATGACGAACGTTCACAAAAATAACAACCACATATGAACATCTATAGAAACACTTGCAGAAAATGCGAGATATGAATGAAGAAAAAAAAAAATATCCACACAAACATCGCAATACGAGAATTAGAAAAAAAAAAAGCGAGGAAAAGGGTAACGAAAAAAGCTACAGAGAAAAAGTGAGAAAAGAATGAAAATAAAGCAATCCAAACACGAGGACTAGAACCACAAAGGAAAAGAATAAGAAATGAAAGACACTATGCAACCCACAGACAAAAATACAGGAAAGACCTACATTGAAAAAAAAAACACGAAAATCTAAACGCAGGAACTAGAAACACTTCATTATGAAAAAATAAAAGATTGCATTTAAAACAGGAACAAACCAAGAAAAATCGAAAAAAACAAAAATATCAAAAAACCCGAAAACTAGAAAGACACAAAGCACTGTATTGAAGCCATATAGGGACAGACAGAACGAGGGAGGTGACGAGAACACGTGTCGGAGTGAATTGGAAGGTTTGTTTCATTAAAGAAGACTACCTTGGAGGAGCGAGGGAGCGGTGAGGCGGAGCGGAATGCCAGCGGGGAGGAACGTGTGAAGGAGAGGAAGTGATTAAGGCGGAGGGCGAGACTTTTTCAGCTTGTGGGAGTCAGACGAGAGAAGGAAAGGAAGGCGAGGAGGAAACAATGTTGAAATTGAAGCACATGCAGGCAGGAAAAATAGCCAGAGAGAGAGAGAGAGAGAGAGAGAGAGAGAGACAGTCAGCCAAACAACGAAGCAAAAATGTATAATCATGAATACACACACACACACACACACACACACACACACACACACACAGGCAGAGCAAATAAACAAGACACGGCCGCAGGAATGCCAAATCAACACTGTAATAAAAAATAGCAACCAGGTTATGTTATGTTATGCAGGTGAGAATTCCACTCTAATAAGTGCCGAGCAGGTGCGCGGCGGCGGCTTGGCAGGTGTCACTGAATCGGGCGGGAAATATTGCGAAGCGAAGCAGAGAGAAAGGGAGAGAGAGAGAGAGAGAGAGAGAGAGAGAGAGAGAGAGAGAGAGAGAGAGAGAGAGAGGGAAAATATCACAAGCCTGGCAGGAAAACACCAATGGGGAAAAGATACAAAAAAAAAAAAGGCGCCCCGAACATCAGTCTTGCACCGCTTCAAACACATTTCCGGAGCTTACGTAATAAATCATGCGTGAATAATTTTCAAAAGTATCTAAGAGTGTGTCATAAATTACCGCAACCAGGCACTTAGGGAGCCATCAGTGAGTCGTGACGGTGTGTGTGTGTGTGTGTGTGTGTGTGTGTGTGTGTGTGTGTGTGTGTGTGTGTGTGTGTCTGTGATACGAGGAAATGAAGAAGAAAGGGAGGCGAAGAGGATGGCAGGTGAAAAAATAAAGAAAGGAAGGGAAGGAAAATATAAGGACGCAAAGTGAAAATTAGGTGAATACGAGGAAGGAGAAATGAAGATGCCACGTGCGAACAAAAAAAAAAAAAAAAATAAGGGAGAAAAGCAAGAAATATAATAAGGACGGAAAGTGAAAATTACATGGATACGAGGAAGTGAGAAAGGAAGATGAAGAGGAAGGCACCTGAAAAAAAAAATAATAATAAAATAAAGGAAGGAACGAAGGTGGGGAAGAAGATATAATAAGGACGAAAAGGAAAGGTTTAATCAAGCAAGGATATAATTAGTGGACGAAGGAAACAATCGAGGAAGAAAAAAAGAAACAAACAAGAACCAGAATAACTACATACATGAAAAGAAGCATGGGAGAAAGGACGAAAACAAAACACGGAAAACAAAACACGGTGCAAACGAGGAGAAAAGAATGGAAGAGAAGAAATATGATTAAATTCTGACGTCAAGCATTATGCAAAGAAGGAGGCAAAAAAAAATAAGGAAGGAAGGAAGGAAAGAAGAAAGGAATGAAGAATGAAGGGAGATAGAGGAAAGGAAGTTCAAAAGCTAATGAATTGAAGCAAACCGAAGGGACTGAAGAAAATAAGGTAATAAAAAAGAGAGGAGAGGGAAGAAGTAAATAGAACAAGAGAAGGGGGAAGCAGTGCATGTAATGAAAAATAAGATCTAAAAAACTAATAAGGGGTAAGGAAGGAAGGAAAGGAAGAAAAAGGACATAAGAAATCTTGGACAACTTATGAGGTAAACGAGAGGTGTAAACTGAATCTAATAAACAATATAAAAAATAAACTTGAAAAATACGAATTGTTAAAAGAATAAGATTACTACATGAACTATAATTACACTACTTATATTCAACATGTAAGCAAGCCTAAGGGGGAAATAGGCCTAAGAGGGAATATTTTAACACTTGTAATAATAAAGTGACCAAAAAAGTCTTAAACTCTTGAAATGATAGTCTTTAAAAGTGCTTATATTCACAATAAATGCGTCCCACTTAACTAATAAATTCTGCAGCCGGTTTCAACACAACGCCAAGCAGCAAGACGAACAGCAGGACGAGACAACAGCAACACAACCCGCTTCTTCTAGCCGACTGAACGCTCGCCACTAGCAGAGACGAATACAAGAAATGAAGCAGTGAAACCTGTCTCAGTTTGGTGCTCGAATTCCGCGCAGTGACATCTAGTGATCAGAAACATAAGCATAGAAAATGGGTGATCTTTGTTTACACAAGAAGTGATGCTCGATACTACTTATTTAGGTAATTTATGTAAAAGATGGAAGCGTAATTCAGGTTGAAACAAAAGTACTGTGTTCTCTGATATTTTTCTAAATTTTTGTGTTGAAACGTTAGGAAGTATCCCTGCTTCTTTCCGTTTCTCTACCACCATGAAGAGAACAGTAGTGAGAAATTACGATGATCTGATTGCTGTAAGTTCACATGATCCTTACTGCAAGTCAGTCTTTCCCATAATCGTCTACAACTCCTAAAGGCATTGCTTGTATTTGACTTACTTGACTCCAGCTCCACATGGTTCGTTTTGTATCTCCTCCACTCCTCCCTGTCCCCGGCCAACGTCACCACCTCCCTCATCGTGTGGTCTCCCGCTGAGTCTGCTCTCATGAACTCGTCCATATAGAAATATCTTCAGCCATCTCTCCTCGCTCATTCTCTCTTTGTGTCCCAACCATCTTTGTCCGACTTCTGTGATATCCATTATTCCTCTCCTTTCACCTGTTTGTGCTGCAGTCTCTTAAAAAAGTGTACTGTTGTAGCTTAGCAAAGACAAAATCAACCTCATTTGTTTCTTTTTTATATCCATCCAAAGAATTTTTTTACAGTGATCTCAATGTTAACAGAAGACGATCATAGCAATAAAAGGGTTAAGAGCACCGTAACTCAATAATAAACAAGACAACACAAACTCAACCCCAAATGCTGTACACTACAACTAGGCAAACACAGCTAAGTAAATACACGTATTTATGCACACGGTAAACAAATAAGTCTCTCTCTCTCTCTCTCTCTCTCTCTCTCTCTCTCTCTCTCTCTCTCTCTCTCTCTCTCTCTCTCTCTCTCTCTCACACACACACACACACACACATACTTTTTTTTCTTTTTTTTGGGGGGGAGGGAACTATTTCATGCTTTATTATCTTCATTCTCTCTCTCTCTCTCTCTCTCTCTCTCTCTCTCTCTCTCTCTCTCTCTCTCTCTCTCTCTCTCTCTCTCTCAGGGGCTGTGGGCATACGCATCACCCGTGTGTCCGTGCCTCCGCTGGTAAAGGCGGGCGGCGAGGCGGAGCTTGCGTGCGAGTGGGAGTCTGAGAGTGACCAGATGTACTCCGTCAAGTGGTACCAGGGGTCGCATGAGTTCTACCGTTACACTCCCACCGCCAGCCGCCCCATCCAGATATTCGACCCCACGACCCTTGATGTTGAGGTGAGAGACAGATAAGGTAGATAAGAATAGATAAATGTGAATAAAAAAAATAGATCAGATAAATAAGAATAAACTAACTGAATAAAATGTATGAAATTAACCCTTTGACAGTACACTTTTCCCTAATTACCAGTCAGTCTGGGGAATCTTTGCTTGTTCTACAGCCACATCCAGTCTTTGAACTGGGAAGAAATTGCAAAATGTATCCTTTTTCATCGCTAACTTTCTTATAGATGCTTGTAAAGACTTCACGCATTGCTTCCGGTGCTGCTAATTGTTTCGTGTCGCAGTGAAAGGGTTAAAGAGGAAATAAAAATAAAGAATAAGATAAATGAAAAAGCTGGACATATATAAGTAATTGTTTTTTCAGTGTGTTTCACTTTGTGTGTGTGTGTGTGTGTGTGTGTGTGTGTGTGTGTGTGTGTGTGTGTGTGTGAGATTGTCTGTCTTCCTCTTCTTCTTCGGCGGATTGTTGTTCTTACGATGGTTTGCTGTATGGATGTTGTACAGAAGATGCTTTCTTGTACAACGCTTTAAATATATGATGTTTATCTACCGGTGTTTAAGTCGTTCTCTATGGTTTGCTTCATCAAATTTTCAATACGCTAAGTTTACCAATAGGAGTTTTATATTTTTCAAATTTACCTATATTAATTTTATAAGTTTAGATTTTTCTTTTATAAGCTTTAACTCTTTCACTGCTAATCAGTCTTTCTCATAATCAACTACAGCTCACTTTTTTGTACTACAGTCTCAAAAATACGTGCTTCTGTAGTCTGGCAAAAATAAAATGGTTATTCATATTCACTTTTCTTGATGCCCGTCTAAATAATTTATTACAGTGACCTCAATATTAACAAGAGGCGACCATAGCATAAAAGTGTTAAATATACGAGGGTTACCAAAGTACCGTCTTATCCATCCTCTCTCCTTTCCTCACCTATGTAACACTTCTCATTACTTTTTCCTACTCTTTCCTTATCTTCCCTCCAAATAAAACTCTCTCTTTCCCCCTCGAGTAAAACACACACACACACACACACACACACACACACACACACACCTACTCACTCCTCACTCCTCCCTTCCTCCTCCCTTGTAAAACTGATACTCATTTGCATATAACACTACGAATGCTACTTCTCATTCCTCCCTCGCGAAGATAATCCCTAGCTATGTCTCCCTCACACCTTCCCTCAGAGTGGCGGGTCCTGGGCAGGCACGGTGAGGGTTGCTAACGTGACTGCGGCTGCTGAGGGTCCCTTCCACTGTGAGGTGTCCGCCGAGGGCCCGACCTTCCACACAGCGTCTGAGATGGCCAACATGAAGGTGGTGGGTGAGTGAAGAGAGAGGGTGAGGGAGGGTGAGATTAAAGACGTACATATTAGAGGAAGAGGATAATGATAAGTAAAAACAGACAAATAATAGATTAGTAAATACGCTTCGATAAAGGAAAGAAGAAAGATGTAAAGAAATCAAGTAAATGATGGATGGATTATTGAACTAATGAATTTCGCTATTTTCACCTCCCCTATACACACACACACACACACACACACACTTCCATATACACACCATCTTCCCCTCCGTGGCAAACTGTATGCACTCACACATTCACATACACAAACACACACACGCTTCACTCCCCCGACACTTGTACATATGCGCGTGGGTGTGTATCTTAATTAGTCAATGTTCCGTGGTACTTGTTTCAACACTCCGATTCCCCGAGCGAAGCGCCAAAGTTGGTGAAGTGTTCTCATGGGGAAAAAATTGGGAAAAACTCCAGCGGGAATCAGTGAACTCGGCGCAAACACGTGCGGAGACTGGCAGTTTAGCAGACTTATCGCCGTAATTTATGCCGCGGTGGCTGGCGAGCGAGCGGGAGGGCGGCGGGGAGCAGAGTGGCAGACCGCGCTTAAAAAACAAAACATTATATGCTCGAATAATTTACCTTCGACAGCCGCCACTGGAAATAACAGCCTGCACCGAGCAACGAGATGAGCACGTAACACTAACCGAGGATTTTGTCACGAGAATAACGATGAACACGGAGATGCAGAGCCGCGGGGAGCAGCGTGTCACGAGCACTGGATGACGGGAGAATGATGACTGGAGTTACATGTCGGGGCGAGATGAGATGACCGCCTGGACAAGTGAAGGATGTATGTGGATAGTCAAGGGAGGGTATGGGGAGCTGGGATTGAGTTTAGGGTGGATTGTATCGGTAGAAATTATTCCCTTGAAGATATTTCCCTTTCACCTTGTCGTAACTTTTAGAGACGCAAAAAGATCGTGCAATAAATAGAAGCACAACCTCCTCTTTATCTTTCCTTACATTGCTCCCTTTTCTATCATTATATTCTCTCTTTTTTTTACCCTTTCACTGCTATTTGTCACAGCTTTCATTAATCACCAGCTACTTTGTGGCACCTTTCCTTGTGCTACAGCCATTTTCAAACATTGTACTGCCTAGAAATTGCATTATCCATTCTTTTTTATCCCTTTCTTGTAGATGCTTATAAAGAATCCATGTATTGGTTTTAGTGCTGTGGATTGTTACATACCGCACTGAAAGGGTTAAATCTCTAATACTCCCTTCCCTTTCACTCATGTCTACTCTTTGCAGTTCCTACCACTCTCTTACACATTAATGCTTACGAGGGAATTATGATACTTTCCCAGCGCACTTTCCAGTTCCTCCTCCCTTAACTCAATCAATTTCCTCCCTTACACAGCATACCATGAGCAGCGCCCTTACCCCGCCCCTCTCAGCGCCCACTTCGCCCTCTCCGCCCCCTCGTAGGGTGTCTCATACTTTAGAGCGGTTCAGTGCTTCTGTGAAAGTTAAAGTTGAGTCAAAGGCAATTCGTCTCATTATCTCATCTCGTCTCATTGACTCCCTCCAACTTGTCTTGTCTCTCCCCTGCCGCATTACTTTATCATCACTAATCTTCTATTGTTATTCCTGCAGGTACTCGCTCAGCGTCACTATCAACAGCTTATCTTCATCAAACTCTCCATGGCTTTCCGCTAGTTTAGTTTTTGCATTAATTTCTTGCTATTATTCCGAAGGTCATTCACTCAATCTGGTTCGATGTTACTAACAAAGCGTCGTTCCCCGAAAGTGTGTCAAACTGTTTCGTGAAGTAGAATGACAAGGATTACGTAGTCTTTGTGTTGTAAAAACATGAGAAAATAAGGGAAGCTGCAAGAAATCATGAGGTCTCCACGTGGCAGTCTCTTATTTCCATTTACTGTAGTATGTGTTTTGATATTAAATAGTTACTTTCGTCTACGTTCAATAATTCGTTAAAGGTTACGACAAAATCACTGTACATGCCAATTTAACGAAACATCTAAAGAGAAAAATTTTGTCCTTGTACACCATTAAGTAAAACGTTATAAACCTTCACACCTTCCTTTAATTCTTTTATAAAAAAGGAATTTGTATCTTTCAATAAAGTCTAGATCTTTATACACTTTCAGTTTACTCTCTAGGCCTTAATAGTTTTTCTCCCCTTCTCTTCTTTTAGTCAGTTCTACGTACACTTGTATTTTCAATAAACTGCGTCTTTAAAAACCTTGAATTTAACTCTCAAGGTCTTAATATTCTTCCACCCCTTCTCTCCCTTTGGCCAGATCTATATGTATTTACACCTCTCAATAAACTTTAGACCTTTATACACCTTAAATTTGATCTCAACGTCTTAATATTCTTTTTCCCCTCCTCTCCCTTTAACCAGATTTACATATACTTGCATTTTTAACAATCTACAACTTTAAAAATCCTTCTATTCAGGTCTCTAGGTCTTGACATTCTTTCCCCCTTCTCTCAACATATACTTGCGTCTTCCAATAAAGACGTGATCACACGAGCATTTTTTTTTTTCGGCAATATTAAGTGTCAATATTCTACTAAGCCAGTACAATTTTTATTCATCCCTATAGTCCTTAACATTATAGTTCTTAACTATAACTAACAACAGTTCTCGACACTGAAAAACAATGTATCAAATCTTCATAAGCGTCTACAAGAGATAAAGGGACTAATGAATAGATTCTGCAGTTTCTAGGTATAATGTTTGAAAGTGGCCTTAGAAAAAGAAAAAAATATATCTCAGATTCGTTAGTGATTAAGGAAGGATGTATTAAATAGAAGTGAAAGGGTTAATATTCTCTCTCCCTCTCTCTCCCTGTGGCCAGACCTTCCTGAGGGCGGGCCAGAGGTGACGGGGGCCAGACAGCAGTACCAGGTGGGGGACATGGTAGAGCTCACGTGTACCTCAAGAAGATCACGCCCCGCAGCCTCCCTCTCCTTTACCATCAACTCCATGCCGGTGTGTGTGTGTGTGTGTGTGTGTGTGTGTGTGTGTGTGTGTGGGAGGGTTTAGTGTGTGCTTATCTTATAATTTTGTTGTATCTTTTTTTATGTTGGTGAAAATAATAAATGAATCAACGACAGGATCTAATGACAATACCTAATAATGACAGTGGTGGTAGTGGTGGTGGTGGTGGTGGTAGTAGTAGTAGTAGTAGTAGTAGTAGTAGTAGTAGTAGTAGTAGTAGTAGTAGTAGTAGTAGCAGTAGTAGTAGTAGTAGTAGTAGTAGTAGTAGCAGCAGAGTAGTAGTAGTATTAGTAGTAGTAGTAGTAGTAGTAGTAGTAGTAGTAGTAGTAGTAGTAGTAGTAGTAGTAGTAGTAGTAAAGCTATAGTAACAACAAACACAACAACAACAACAACAACAACAACAACAACAACAACAACAAGCAAAAACAACAACAACAACAACAACAACAACAACAACAACAAGATCAACAACAACAACAACAACAACAACAACAACAACAACAACAACAACAACAACAAGATCAACAACAACAAACAAACAAACAAACAAACAAACAACAACAAAAACAACAACCACACGAATACATCAATAACGTTTTGCATTCACCGTTACGTTACGGAGAGCTAAGTTACGCCTTCGTGTGCCGCACTGGAGCTGAATCTGAATCCATTTCCCGCCGCTAGGACAAAGTTATGCTGGACAGAATAATATTACACTACATCGCGGGAGTACGCCTCAGTAATCCTGCCAGCTGGTCCACTCCATACATGATCACTGCGAGAACTAAACTCACGAGGTTATTGCGGGGAATGACTCGACTAAAACTATCACTTCGCAGACTTCCTGTTGGGTTTAAAGCGGCGTCTAGAAGCATCGACATTCCAGCGTTGTGGTTGGTGGGAAGACTGCCTTGTGTATAGGGGAAATTTGACATGACTCTTAGGTTTTCAAATGTCAAAACTTTCACTTCGCAGACTTACTATTGGGATTAAAACAGCGCTTCTAAACATCGATATTTCAACGTAATGATTGGTGGAAAGACTTTTTGTAAGATATTGTATTTTTTTTATGAGTTAATGCAAAGGAAATGTTGGCTCTGTTCCAAGGTTATTAAATGTCAAAACTGTCACTTCGCAGATTTACTCTTGGCATTAAAACAGCGCCTCTAAACATCGACATTTCAGTGTCACGGTCTGGCGAGAAGATTGTTCGGTGGTTGTGAAAGATACTGGCTCTAGTTTCTTTTTAATATTTTTTCTTTTTTTTTATGAGTTATGCATCGGAAATTTTGACGCGGTTCCAAAGTTCTTAAATGCTCTTAAATATGCGGATGTGAAAAAAGTTATTGTTTATGTGTGTTTTGAGGATTTTTGTTTATTTTGTTCTATTTTAGTTTAGTTTATTTTCATTTTTATTTATTTATTTTTTTTTTTTTCATTTCATCATTAGTGTGTGTGTGTGTGTGTGTGTGTGTGTGTGTGTGTGTCACCTCCCTCTCCTCCCTCAGGCTGCCCCGGACTGGCTCTAGCAGACACAGCGGGGCGAGGGAGCGGGGGCGCGCCTCACCACCACCTCCCTGCGGCTCAGATTCCCCCTCCAGCCGGAGTTCCTGCAGGGGGACGAGGCCCGCGTCACCTGCACCTCCCGCATCCCGGGCATATACGAGAAAGAGGTGCAGACGGTGCTATCCACTCGCCCCCCTCACCACGCCTCTGTAATGGCCGCCGCCCCCGTAACAGGTAAGATAAAAGAAATAATAATAATAATAAATAAAAAATAAAAATAAATAAATAAATAAAAAATAAATAAGTAAGTAAAATAGACAAAATAAGTAAATGTATAAATAAATAAGTAAAAACGAATAAAAACTCATATGTAAGCGTCATAATTATATTTTACGTGATGTTATGAATAAAAAAAAAAGAAAAACGAAAAGGAAAAGAAGAAAATACTCTTATATTAATTAATGTCACTATTATATCTTGTGTGATGTTAGTGTCTAAATATAACTGTCTTAATTCCACTTAATTAACTCATAGCGCCTCTAGTAATTCATCTCGTGTATGTAAGCAATATATTAAGTCTTATTTCAATGCTATTTTTCTTCTTTAACGGTCTTTTTCTCCCCCCCCATTTTCACGCGGGCATCACTTAACTTAATTAGCCTCCTGCACTCATTTCTGCTCAAAACTTCGCCCTCTTCTATGCTCCTCTTCACTTCCTAACACGGTGACTGACATGGGGTTTTCCTTAAGCTTATTGGTATGGGTTTTCCTCAAGCTTATTGGTATGTGTTTCCTCAAGCTTATTACACTGGTGCGGGTTTTTCTCAAGCTTATTACACTAGTGCGGGTTTTACTCAAGCTTATTACAACAATCCCATGCGATTCTAGAGTGCAGTGCCAGTCAGAACACAAATTCAAACCTTTGTAATGGATCTAGTTATGTTTTTGGCACGGTTAAATTGTCTCCGGTTACTCAGATGAGATAAAAAAAAAACTTTAAAGGATAACATTCAACTACTGACAATCTTACAACCGACACCTTCCTTACCAACTCATAAAAACACCTTACTTTTTTTCTCCCCACAGACTCCAGGCTCACCATGACTGCAGTAACCTTAGCTTCCATCCTACACTCCCTGCTCGCTACGCTCTGAGACCGCTCCCTCCCAGCATCAGTTCCTTCCCCCGCTACCATCGTGTTACTTCGAGCACCCCAGCAGACTCAGCGCTACAGTGACTCCCCCAGCTCCGCAGTATCGTTCAGCCCGTGTCGTTATCAGTGTAAATAGGTGTACAAGTAGTGGGTTCTTTGGCATTGTTAAGAGATGGAGGTGTTGGCCGGGTGTTGTGTTGGTGATGACGGTGATGACTCGAGTAGCTTGTGCTGTGTTTGTACCATTCGCTGTGTATAAATGTTGCTGCTTGTGACATGTGTTTTCTTTGTCCTTTTTTTTTTTCTTTCCTTCTCTCTCTCTCTCTCTCTTATTGTTAGTTTGTTTGTCTATCTGCTTGTGTGCTTTTTATATCTAGGGTGTGTGTGTGTCTCTCTCTCTCTCTCTCTCTCTCTCTCTCTCTCTCTCTCTCTCTCTCTCTCTCTCTCTCTCTCTCTCTCTCTCCCGCGTCCTTAGAGTGGAAGAGGCACGAAAAACGGAGGAATTTTCTATTTTGCTAATGGATGAAACGTGAAAAGAACGCATCTGGCATATTGAAAGTCTCAAATGAATTAAATATTTTTTTTTCACTACTGATCCCCGGTGAGCGCAAAGCCATCTCGAATATTATGAGATGCAAAGCAAATGCAACACACACACACACACACAAACACACACACACACACACACAACGTAAGTTTCTCCATCTCTTTAACCAATAACCTCTAACACCCCGAAGACTTGCCTCAGATCACAAATATATACTGTTCTCCATCTTAATTAATGTGTTTCCGTTAATCTTCTTACATTATTCTCAAAAATTTTCTGACCCAATCAATTTTTTTCAATAATGCGTGTTTCACCATCTGTTTACAAATAAGTTCTAACACCCTGAAGACCTGCCTAAGATCACATATATATATATATATATATATATATATATATATATATATATATATATATATATATATATATATATATATATATATATATATATATATATATATATATATATATATATATATATATATATATATATATATATATATATATATATATATATATATATATATATATATCCAAATTAACGTATTTCATTTAATCTTCTAAAACCATTCTGAAAAAAAATATCTATAATTTTTCAAGCTTCTCACAAAATAAATCTTTAAGACCTACTACAACACCACATGTTATATAGTGTATTTAATACCAATATGTGCTTGTAATCTGTGCCCGTTCTCTGTACCTACTCCGGATTGGCGCCTGTATGCGTAATAAATTAAATCAAATCAAATACTTCGCCACAAACACTTGTAACTCTTCTCCCGTTCATATAAATCGGTCCACCATCCAATAAACTAATTCTCTATAACTTTCTTCACCCATTCCACACATGCCGCTCTTTTAGACGGGGTAGAATCAAAACCTTGTCGTCTTATCATCTCCTCTCCTATAACTGACTGTCTTCAGCCTTTCTTGCATCACAGCAATGTTACATCTCTTACTATCTTCTACAGCTATTTTCATGGGAACTGTTCTTCTGATCTTGCTGACTGCATGACTCCCCTCCTCTCTTTTTTCTTTATAATTTTGTTGGCTTTGGCCAGTGACCCACTTGCATGAAAAAAAAAAAACTATCAACCCTAAGGTCTATTAGTAACAAGGCTAAAAATGCCAAGTTTTCTTTACTTATCATTTATATATTTGAGTTCGCCATCTTCTAACACCATTTTCTATTACTTTCCTCATCTTATTCTCACTCATCTTGATTAGTTTTCTGTCGCCTCAAAGCGCCACCTACATACGCTAAAAGGAACCTTACATTTATATTCTCGTTTTCTGTATAACTTTCATTCGAATTAACGCAGTCACTCCTACATGTTGTCTGGCAAAGTTAATAATCTCAGTCTCGAGTGAGTCAATGAGAGAGAGAGAGAGAGAGAGAGAGAGAGAGAGAGAGAGAGAGAGAGAGAGTAATAATGAGTTCTTCCCTATTTTTTTCCTTCTCTTCCCCTTCTCACGTTCTTTTTCGTCCTTGTTTTCTTTTGATCTGTTTCTTACTTATGTGTATCTCTCACTTTCTCCTCTCGTCTTCCTCCTTCTCCTCCTCTCCTCTTTTTCTTCTCACTTCTCTCTTAATGTCTTTCTTTTCATTACTTTTCTTTTCTGCAAACTTTCCTTTTGCACTCACATATTCTCTCTCTCTCTCTCTCTCTCTCTCTCTCTCTCTCTCTCTCTCTCTCTCTCTCTCTCTCTCTCTCTCTCTCTCTCTCTCTCTCTCTCTCTCTCTCTCTCTCTCTCTCTACTAAAGTTTGTGTGTTCACTTCTACTTCCATCAACAAAAGGATGCGCTAAATATAGACATGAAGGTTGTGCACAGCCTGAAGTTTTGCGTCGAAAATTCTCCATACTTTTCCTCGTCAACAGTTGCTTTCATTCAGTGTGTATGTGATGGATTCCGTGCCTAGTTATACATGCAGCAGTGAAAGTAGGGTTTGAATATTCCTTCTTACTTTTATCTTATTTTATTATTTTTTTTTTTTTTCATTCTGTATCTTTTTTTTTTTTTTTTTGCTGCGTTCCTCTCGAAAATTTATCATGATCTGCAATTCTTGCCCCGCCGTGCGCATCCATTTCAATCCTTGAGTACTCGCTCGCTCGTGTCTCTTCTAAATTGTATTCCATAACTAATATTTCCTCTCACCTTCTTCCATTGCTAATTGTGCTGATTTCTTGTTTTTATCAATTATATGACGTTTTTCCCCTTTTCTATTTTATTACATATTTTTTTTGTTCGTTCTAATTAAAATACATTGTTTTTTTCTTTTTTTATCACTATTTTCTTCTCTATCTCCCTCTTTTCTTGTTTTGATTTCGATTTTTACACATTTATTGCTCTAAGACTTCCATTTTTATCATTATTTCCACCGTTATTTCTTTTTCCTTACTATCTTTTCTCTCGCACATCACGTACATCCTTATCTTTAATCTATTTCTCCATCTTCCTTTATGCAGCATCCAATTAATCAACTTCAATCAGGCAAACGACGTCCTTCACTGCCTATGGATCAAGTAATAACACAGCCACCTACATTTTCTATTCGTGACAAAAAGAACCTTAATTTTCAAATGCACGTTTTCTTTTTCTGTGTGGAAGTGTGCGCGTTCATTATTTAACCAAATGTAACCCCACCTTGCGAGTCTGTCACGCTTCACCTGCAGCCGCGAAAGTTTGAGACGTAGCATAAAGCCTTGTTCAGAGAGAGAGAGAGAGAGAGAGAGAGAGAGAGAGAGAGAGAGAGAGAGAGAGAGAGAGAGAGAGAGAGAGAGAGAGAGAGAGAGATTGTGTGCCTGTGATTTTACTGAATACTGATAAGGTTCAAATCTCTCTCTCTCTCTCTCTCTCTCTCTCTCTCTCTCTCTCTCTCTCTCTCTCTCTCTCTCTCTCTCTCT
>NC_087176.1:9307500-9357500 GCF_035594125.1 Scylla paramamosain
CCATTACCATTCATCACCTCCAGAATCACCCATCACTCACCATTCATCACCAAACTCAACACCCATAAACTCCTGAAGTGATGAGGCGATGGAGGCATGGAATAAAATAGTAGTAGTAGTAGTAGTAGTAGTAGTAGTAGTAGTAGTAGTAGTAGTAGTAGTAGTTAAATGTGACCTTGTTTACGTTTACAAGTCATTTTGTAGTGGGCAAGAATATGTAAGACGAGGAGCAAGAGGAGGAGAAGGAAGAGAAGGAGAAGGAGGAAGAGGAGGAGGAAGAGGAGGAGAAGCCCTACCTACCACAGAGGAAACCTACCATCTTCTATTACTGTATTAATCTACATGATAATACAGGAGACAGGTTTGTGTGTATGTGTGTGTGCGTGTGTAGGTGGTCAGGCTGGTTGGTAGGTGTGAAGATATGAAACAAATTTCCATAAGATATATTTTTGTCACCAATGAAAACTTTGCCACGGGTGTGTGATTTAAACGGATACTATAGACGTCTGAGCAAACTTCGTCCTGATCACAGCAACACGAGCAAGTAAGTACGGTTTTCATCATTCTAAGACACATTTTTGTTACCAATGAAAACTGAGAGGTGTTATAACAATACGAGTTGGTGTACATACCATAAACAACACTGATAAATCCGGCAACACTGTCAGCAGAATTTCACGCCCACTCTTACAGTTATTAAAAAAAAAAACATCCACAACAAAACGGAAAAAAAAATCAAATAAAATCGCATTCATAACACAGAAATTACAGAACATGGCACAGAAAACAAGGATAGAGGGAACTGGAACAGCCTTACATCCACCCTCTTTGATAATAATATTTTCCCCCCTCCACCCAGACAGACAAACAAGCGAGGCGAGGAAACGAGGCAGCAGCAATCGACTGATCATAATTGTGAGTCGCACCACACATATCTTTACCCGAGCGGCCATTTCAGTGTGTCGATCGCCGGAGCCTTTGTTTGCATCAGCGTGAATGACCTTGGCACGAGGGGGACGCTGATTTTAACTCCCTGATTCCGTGCCTCACTCACCCCTCACACTGTCACACTTCCCCCCTTCTCTCTCTCTCTCTCTCTCTCTCTCTCTCTCTCTCTCTCTCTCTCTCTCTCTCTCTCTCTCTGTTTGTTGTTGATATGAATGATACGACGTTAAAAAAGCTTGGTGTTATGTTTATGTGTGTTGTCTCTCTCTCTCTCTCTCTCTCTCTCTCTCTCTCTCTCTCTCTCTCTCTCTCTCTCTCTCTCTCTCTCTCTCTCTCTCCAGCGCAAAAAGAAGTATTGTGTTGATGGTAAAGGGCACAGTCAGCAGAGATCCGTATGTGAATAAATTGATAAATAGACAGATAGATAGATACACAGAGATAGATAGATAGATAGATAGATAGGTAGATAGATAGATTAATTGATAGATAGATAAACAGATATACATATAAGTTAGTAGATGGACAGATTGATAGATAAACAGGCAGGTAGGTAGCTAGCTAGCTAGATAGATAGATAGATAGTGATAGATAAATAAATAGATAGACTGATAGACAGACAGACAAATAGAAAGACAGATAAACAGATAAACAAATAAATAGCTAAATAAACAGATAAACAAATAAATACACAAACATAGACACATAGACTGAGTTACACATCACCGCCACCACCACCACCGCCACCACCACCACCACCACCGCCACCGCCACCACCACCACCACCGCCAGCCACGTAAGCAGAAGCAATGACACCACGTACAGTCGCGGATACACGCAATCACTCAAATGGGCGGCTTCCTTCTGCGCGACGCATCACCGAGGGAGAGACGGGACGGGGGCGCTGAGGGGAGAGAGAGAGAGAGAGAGAGAGAGAGAGAGAGAGAGAGAGAGAGAGAGAGAGAGAGAGAGAGAGAGAGAGAGAGAGACGTTGAGGGGAAGTGTGATGGAAAAGTGAGAGAATAAAGAACAGAGGAGGAGGAGGAGGAGGAGGAGGAGGAGGAGGAGGAGGAGGAGAAACGCTGAAGAGATACGAAAGAAGAGATGAAGAGAATGAAAGATGTAGAAGTACGAAAAGAAGGCGAGATAATTAAAGTAAAGATGAAGAACACAATTTTCTTACACTAAACACTGACTTTACACTTTAAAAACAGAGAAATAGAAAAATGAGGAAGAAAAAACAAACTTAAATGTGAGATTATGGCACGAAAACACTCCCTTAAGGTCATCCTAGAAAATGTCAACTTAGATTCCCGATTCCTGTAGTGTGTATGTGTGTGTGTATGTCTGTGTATAAAGGAAACACAAGCTAAACCTCCCGGGAAGATGAGAACAAAAGCACCATTGAGCTGACGACAGGGAGAAAGATTCGACAAGGCACGGGAGTTAAAAAGGAAGAGGGAAGTTAGAAAATTAAACAGAGAGAACACAAACAGCTTTCGTCATTAATATCAATTACCAGTACGTGGCATTCCCAGGATCCAGGAACGCACTGTCTTGCCCGCCAGGTGTCATGTTACCATCGTTTCACCTCTCCCTACTACAGCTGTGTTCTGCAAACCTCATAATGCACGGTGTCCTTCCTGATCACCTGTGCTACGCTAAGACACGCAGGTGAGATACGACGCATCAGAGAGAGAGAGAGAGGAAGAGAGGGAGAGGGAAGAGAGAGAAAGAGAGAGATTAACTAATACGTAAAGGTTAATGCAAGGTGAAAATAACAATAGCCTTAGTAATTTTAATCTGAGCCTCGCCTTTGATAGCTCAGTCAGTAGAGCGGTGAAGCTGAAAGAAAAACGCTCAGCCACACCTTTTCTACCACAAGGACAGGATACTTTCTGCACCCAAGCCTTAACGTCCCGCCTCCCTTAAAAAAAAAAAAAAAAAAAAAAGCAAGGTAGCACATGTAACTTTATAAACAGTCTATTGAAGCCACAGTGAATAAGGACTTTTTTATTCATAGCTTTAACGTTTTTAGCTAAACAGGCACGCACACAGAAAAAAATAAATGTTAGTACTGGATTTTATCCCATCTCTCTCTCTCTCTCTCTCTCTCTCTCTCTCTCTCTCTCTCTCTCTCTCTCTCTCTCTCTCTCTCTCTCTCTCCCATATCGATCATCTTTTTAACTCCAACAAAACGCCATTACAAAAGAGGAACAATGCAGCGTCCCTATAGTTTTGCTAATTAACTCACTCCTACGCACACCGAGAAAGAGATTTAGTTGGAGGGAAATAATGAACAAAAGCATCGTTTTCTATAATGTTTTTTTTTTTCTCTATTTTCTTTTTGACCTATGCACGCGAAAAAAAAAAAAAAACATGACCTATTGCGTGTAACTAACCTATTTTTACCTCGCTTCCTTGCTCCTTCCATTCTCTCATCACATTTACTACATCTCTTCCTCTACTTATACTTACGTCACCTCCCATATGCCCCCATCCACCATTGCTTCACCACCCACTCCTTTCCTTCGTCATGATCTGCTGTCACCTCCCACATTCCCTCCATCCACCCTTCATTTACCTCCTGCTCCTTTCTTCCTTCATGATCTGCTACTGTCAGCTCCTATACTCCCTCCATCCACCCTTCCTTTACCTCCTGCTCCTTTCCTTCATGGTCTGCTACCGTCACCTACCTTATTCCTTACTTTCCACTCGCACCAACTCATCCATTACATTCTCTGCGCACAACCATTACCTCATCACGAATTGCATAACAAAGAGAACGGTGCGAGGTTATTTACGTGTTTCGCCTCGATGATGGGAAGAGAGAAGACTTGCAGTGAGGAGGAGACACTCAAGGAAGGTTTGAAATACGATTCACTATGTATTTCATTGCTACAACACATTAGCCCTACTTTACTTATACAGTCTAATGGATAAGTGGTCAGTGTGCTTTTGGTGTACTAATAAAGGTAAGGGTAAACAGGCAGGTGTCAGTACAAGAATTCCCTACCATTCAAGGCACGACAGATCACAAGGAAGTGGGAGATGGCGGAGAGGCGACGTTGCCATCCAAGACTATAAAAGGAAGCCAGGAAAGCTGAACCGAAACTTTGTGAGCAACTGGCCATAAAAGTTAGGCGTCGGCTCTCTAGATGGCTCTGGTGTAATATCGACACTAGGAACACGATCAAGACCAAGTCTGTTTGTTTGCATGGACCTGAGACACCTTGGCTACCAGCCACTACCTGGACTGACAATGCCTAGCAGGTCACATCCGTGTTCCCTCTGTGGGAAAAAAAAAAAAGAAGAAGAAGAAGAAAAAAAAAAAAAAGAAAAAGGAAAAAGACGCCAATCTTATTTCTCTCGTTTTCCCGAAGGATGAAGAAAGGTAAGCATCGTGTATCATCTTATATCATTAACTTATAAACGTAGTTACGAAAAGCCAACTTTTATCAGAAAAAAGACAGTTTCTTCCTAAAATTTGGAGGATGTTTGTTAGATTTGTCAAAAAAAAAAAAAAAAAATGTTGAGCGACATTTCCATGCATGCTATATATTTATGTGTTTGTATATACTTGAATATACTCGTAATGTTCTACACAAATACAACTCAAGTATACTTTTACATTATTGTGTTTCTGCGTCCAAAATACAAGTACACTAATTAAATTATATATATATATATATATATATATATATATATATATATATATATATATATATATATATATATATATATATATATATATATATATATATATATATATATATATATATATATATATATATATATATATATATATATATATATATATATATATATATAATCCCTCTTTCGTACATTACACAGGTTAGCTTTGGAGGAAACAGAAAACAAATCAAAATGAAAACTGACAATTCATGAACTATGGTCCTTGTACTTAGTCACTCACTACTAATAATAAATAGTACATAATAATTATATTATACATGACAAAATATAATGAATGATAAAAAAATATTGTTCATACATAAATCAAAAGATCTGCACATTATGATACAAACTACAGTCAGAGCGATAAGGTCACAAGAAGATGAAGAGGAGGCCGTACACCCGCAGGCGATGTACGTGGTATAGTTTGGCGTCGGCTAAACAGATGGCGCTGCTAGTCAACATCTACCTCACATTTTCTTTATCACTTTAGATAGAGGCTTTCCTGTCTTCCTTTTATAGTCTTTGGTTGCCATGCAGAGGTGAGGGTTAGGTCACTAGCCATCTACGCATGCTCTTCACGGCATGCTGGTGTGTCAAAGCGTTCCGAAGCTCCAATGAACCTCAGCCTAACAATTTGATCGCTATTTGGTACATCTGGCCTTCATTACGAGTCACGGACATTTTCACTTGTTATGTAGCCACCTCCAATCTTTAAACTTGATAGAAATTACAATGTCTGTTCCTTTTAATCTTTCTCGTACATGCTTTTAAATATTTCGTACACTACTTCTGGTGCTGTTAATTGTTTCGTATCACAATGAAAGCGTTCTAAGCGGTAAGTAGTTTTCACCGTATGAAGGAAGATGGAATTAAGGATATTGATATTTAATAAAAGTGATGTATGATTTTAGAAACTAGTTATCACACTGTATGGGTTTCTTGGCATACTTGTTAGTCTGCTTTGGCTAAATTGTCAATATTTTTTTTATCTGAACTTGCATTTGACCGTATTCTCTAACGACTCTGTCACGACTAGATTTTTCATGCTCGAGTGGAAATTATTAGGATCTTGAAGTGAGTTTTCATAATTCCAGCGATAGTTTAACAAGGATCCTGCATCATTAATGGGATAAGCACGTGTGAGAACATGACTGATCATTCCTGCGGCCTTTAAAATGAACCCTTACGAGAGAACAAAGCATTTCAAAACGCAGCAATTGTCTCGTGCTTCCCGCGGTGACCTCTCAGTGCATGGTGGTTCTCTTGCATCGTGATGTTTATAAGTTCAACAGATTGTTTTTTTTTTTCTTCTTCTTCTTTAACTTCATTCACTGCTAAACATTTTTTTTTTATCCTAAAGTTTCACATAACGTTTTAGTGCATCTGTTTCTGTAGGCCAGTCTCCTAAATAGTTTTATAGCCTAGAAAATACAAAAATACAAAACTAACCTACTCTCTCTCTCTCTCTCTCTCTCTCTCTCTCTCTCTCTCTCTCTCTCTCTCTCTCTCTCTCGCTCCCCCCCCCCCCCCCGAGTTCACGGCAAGCATTTTTCACAGCGTCCCGAATGTCAGTACTGGAAGGCTATTTATACCTTTATGCAATGGCAACTAACCGTGTTTTCTACCCGCTACATTCTCATTTCGTTCACATTGTATCCCTGGACGGTACATCACAGGTGAATTCATTTCCTTTACAACAGGGCGGGTGCACCTCTCATTATGAAACTAATCATTGTCATCAATAAACAATTTGCAATGCTGTAAGACTCATTGATATTCTTTTTTCTAGCTGCCACGTCAACCGCTGATGCAAAATGACCCTGAACTTTCCACTTCCACAGTCAAAGGTTAATAAAGGTGCTTGAGATTTGGATCAATGTTGTGTTATTGCTCTCAAACCACAGCATAAGTATCATCCGGGAACGTGAATCGCTACACACGCACACACACTCACACACACGGACAAATACACACATGAACGAGGTAAAGTGAATATTTTGCCATTAGAGGATAAAAAAATAGGTCTCTTCTGGTCCTCTCGTATATCCGGTGGGGTTCAATAGCGGCGTTGTGTTGCCTGTGTTGCCTTGTGTTGCCCTGTCACGCGTGTGGAGGCGGCGGCTGCATCAGACCCAGGAAGTGTAAAAAGTCAAGGGTATCTTTCACAGTAGACAGCGGTAGACTTCTTTCTGTAAGGTCATGGTAATAGTGACCTGTTCATACTACTACTACTACTACTACTACTACTACTACTACTACTACTACTACTACTACTACTACTACTATTACTACTACTACTAACACTACTACCACTTATCCAGCAACTACTATTGTTTTCTTTTAATTACTACTATTACCATTATCTCTGCCTTTCTCTTCCTCTTCCACCTCGTTTTCTTTTTTTACTTCTTACTCTACTCCTCCTCCTACCACTACCACCACTACCACTACCACTACTCCACCACCACAATACATCACAAATCAATCAATCATTACAAAAACGAAGCAAAACCACCCTACCTTGATCAGACGCCTGAGGTTTACCCATGATGGAGAAGAGCGTGGAGACAGAGAGACGCCCACCAGGCCCGCACCTCCCCTTCGTCAGATCAGCCACCGTCCACACCACTGCCTGCGTCACCTTAGTCAGGAATCCAAGGTCCACCACGCCACTGTCCATGGGCCCGTCACAGTGGCTATGGTAACACTCCCTCATGCGGCCACGGTAAGGTCCTGCAGAGGGGATGTAATGATGTTATAATGGTGTTGGGAGGTTAAAAAGCACAGTAGTTGAAAGGAAAGTTTATCTTGTAGGTGTTTGATGCTGGTAAGGTCTGTTTTCGTGGTGGTGGTGTTGGTGGTGGTAGTAGTTGTTCCTGTAGTGGTAGTAGCAGTAATTGTAATAGGTTGTAAGGGACATTTATCTAATTGGTGTTAGATGCTGAGGGCTCTGTTTTCGTGTGGTAGTTATGGTGGTAGTAGTAGTAGTAGTAGTAGTAGTAGTAGTAGTAGTAGTAGTAGTAGTAGTAGTAGTAGTAGTAGTAGTAGTAGTAGTAGTAAATAAGTAGGTAAGTCAACAGAACTAACAAGGAGAAGGAAAAGAACGACTAAGCTATAAAAAGAGAAAGAAAAAGAAAAAAAGAGAAAAAGAGATGGTAATACCATCAGGAAAGCTAGAAGAAAAACAGTGCGCGTGGTAATCATTGCAGTAAGAGTAACAACAGTTGCAGCAGAAGTAACAGCATCAGTAGTAGTAACAGAAGCACCACTAAGAGAACCAGCATCACGTACCCATATCAGTGACAAGGACGGCAGGGATGGTGAAGGGCACGGCGGAGTCATTGAGGTACCAGAAGCGTAGATGGTCCGACCGAAGAAAATTAAGGTGATAGTATATGTAGTCCACGTGAGGCAGCGTCTTGCCAAGCCGCGTTATCTTGAGCAGCTCCAGGCGGTACTGATCCCCCCGAGTCCTCCGTAGTGCCTCTCCAGCCTGTCACGAGGGAAAAAGAAGGGGTTTTTATTTCTGCAGCGGGTGAGACAAAAACATCCTCTCTCTCTCTCTCTCTCTCTCTCTCTCTCTTCTAGACGGTACATAAGGTAGTCCCTGTAGTCTCTGTATAAGTTAATTCATTAGTTTTTTTTTCTCCTAAGCACACTATTGGTTGGTTTTTCGCTATATCCAGGTTGAATGTAAGGAGTTTTCTTGTCACTGTGGGCGTGAGACAAGAAAGAAAATCTCTCTCTCAGACAGTGTAAAAAGTAGCTATATTCTCGATTTCTCTGGCTGTGTAAATTCATTAGTTTTTTTTTTTTTTTTTTCTCCTAAGCACAGTATGGGTTGATTTTCCTTCTATCCATGTTAATTATAAGGAGTTTTCTTATTACTAAACGTATGGACGCAAAAAAGTCCTCTCTCTCTCTCTCTCTCTCTCTCTCTCTCTCTCTCTCTCTCTCTCTCTCTCTCTCTCTCTCTCTCTCTCTCTCTCTCTCTCTCTCTCTCTCTCTCTCTCTCTCTCTCTTTAAGCGGTATACGTATAAGTTAACTATATTCTCTCTTTAAGTTAATTCATAAAAGTTTTTCTTCTCTAAGCATAATCTAAGTTTTTCTTCTTATCCGAGTTAAAAACAAGTTTTATTATTGTAATGGTAAGAAGAAAAAAGAAATATCTTCATCCCTACTTAGTATACGATATGTTAAGTTGATTTCATACCTTAATCAAAAGAGCTTTCATATTTAAAAGTATAATAAAAGAGGAAAGGAGAAAAGAGAAAACGAGGAAAAACAATAAACTTTCTCTCCCAACCACACTATGAGGTACCAATATTTCCCCCGCTGAGATCGATCACGGGAGGAGCTTTCAGATTCCAAAGAGTGACAAAAGACAACAACAACAGCGAGTACCTTTCTGCGAGATGGGAGTCAACTTCGCTCCGGAAGATGATGGCCGCGAAGTCCCCTGTGTAGTTCCTGCTGGAGACGCTAAGGGTGGCGTCAGGCAACAGATTCTGCCAGGAATCGGGAAACTCCTGTAGATTGGAAGGATAAGTAATAGTAGTAGTAGTAGTAGTAGTAGTAGTAGTAGTAGTAGTAGTAGTAGTAGTAGTAGTAATGACACCTTCAATAGGCCTTTTTTCAGTCTTTTGTTGCCTTTGGCCAGATTCCTTTCTCATATAGAAAAATAGTAGTAGTAGTAGTAGTAGTAGTAGTAGTAGTAGTAGTAGTAGTAGTAGTAGTAGTAGTAGTAGTAGTAGTAGTAGTAGTAGTAGTAGTAGTAGTAGTGTGTGTGTGTGTGTGTGTGTGTGTGTGTGTGTGTGTGTGTGTGTGTGTGTGTGTGTGTGTGTGTGTGTGTGTGTGTGTGTGTGTGTGTGTGTGTGTGTGTGTGTGTGTGTGTGTGTGTGTGTGTGTGTCAGCATCACCTGTGACTGCGGGCGGGGGTCCCAGTTGGCCACACAGTCCAATATAATGGCGCCCGTGAGTTTTGTAATGCCGAACTGGTCCATGACGGTCTTCGCCAGGAAGTCTTTGATGAACATGAGTGACCCTTGCATCCCTGAAAACCACTTCATTACCACCTTCCCTTAATCCTTCTGCTGCTAATGGCACATCTTGTAAGTTTTATTTTCGTGACCCTAAGCAATTTTACTCATCAAAAATTAAACACCAAGTATTAAAAATCTTCACTAGATATTAAGAAAACTTTTTGCTGTGATAGTCTTTCAGAATATTTAAACTTACACAAAAAATATTACATCAAGAAGTCAGAGTTTTATTTTAGTGACCCTAGGGAATTTTAATCATCAAAAATTAAACTACATGACTAAAAATCTTAACTAGATATTTGATGACATACTTTGCTGTTTGTGTAGTCATTTAAAATTCTCATGTAAACTTGTACAAGACCATTATATCAAGCACCCAAAGGATTTTAAGGTAAACACAAGGACAGCACCCCATCTTCATCCTATTTTCTCGTTTTCTTTCTCTCACCGATCTCCTCAAGGTCAAAAGCCACGAAGAAAACGGAGAAGTCGAAGTCACAGCCGCTGGAGGTGAGAGTTCGAGCGACCTCAAGCATGGACGCCAGCCCGGAACCGTTGTCGTCCAGGCCGGGGGTGTCGGGGACCGTGTCAAGATGCGCTCCCACCACCAGAGGCTCGTCGGCAGCGGTTCCCCAGTGACGCCCCGGTAACACTCCGACCACGTTGATGCCTTCGATAGCTTGAGAGTACTGTTAGATATGAAGAAATTGTGTTCATGTGTATAGGTTTCACGCCAACAACTGACAACTAACCACTATTCTTAAACAGTTTATTCTTTGTTCGTTGAGAGTTTGAGATGATTTATACTAGTTTCAACTTAACAAATGACTACTATCCTGTATTCCTAAACGCTTTGTTCTCTCATCGAAGTAATTTCAAAGCCCGCAGAAACCATTAATCGGGTTCTTTTGGGTGTTTTCCTCCAGTGATGACGCAGAATACTCGTCACATTACCGGTATCATGAAAATAACCTTGGAAACCTCAATAACTGCCAATATAACATGACAAAAGTAATGGAAATGACACTGACACATTTGAGATACGAGCTGAGGGCTGTTGCAGTTGTGGTTATATTGGGTGAATAATCTGAAGCTTGGAAGAAAAGAATATAGCGTTTCTCTTGTCCATGTTGTAGAAATCTCATTAATCTGTCGCTCGAACCATAAAGAAACACCCTTCAAAACCCGTGTAATTTCAACTGGAGCCTTTGGAAAGTAGTGGAGGTGCAGCCAGAAGTGTTATATTAGGTGGATAATCTGAAGCTTGGAAGAAAAGAATATAGTGTTTCTTTCGCCCATGTTGTAGAAATCTCGTTAATCTGTCGCTAGAACCATAACAAAAAACACTCTTGAAAACCCGTGTAACTTCAACTGGAGCCTTTGGAAAGTAGTTGAGATGCAGCAAGAAGTGTTTCAGAGATCCCAAGAGACAGAACGTAAGGAACTCACCCAGAGGAGGTACTCAGCGGCAGAAAACACGTGCTCCGCCACCATCAGGCCCAGAGATTCAAACGTCTTGGTGATGTAAACGACCGCTGCCAGCTTGCCGTATATGTCCGTGACTGCAGAGAGAGACGTGGGGAGAAAAAGAGCGAGAGAGGGGTTGTAGTGGTAAGGAGAGCGTTTAACAATCAGGACAAGGAATGCAAGGAAGAAAGGAAATTAAAGAGACCTTGTTGAGAGGAGAGGAAGACAACATGAAAGGAGGAGAAGGAGGAGGAGGAGGAGGAGGAGGAGGAGGAGGAGGAGGAGGAGGAGGAGGAGGAGGAGGAGGAGGAGGAGGAGGAGGAGGAGGAGGAGAAGGCATGACTCATACCCGAATGAAATAGTGCATGTTACGAATGAGTGGATGAGAGAAAATAAGAACGCAGTCAATCGGAAAGGAAAAAGAACATTAGAACGAATATGGTGCAAGAGAGAGAGAGAGAGAGAGAGAGAGAGAGAGAGAGAGAGAGAGAGAGAGAGAGAGAGAGAGAGAGAGAGAGAGAGACGCACAGAGACAAAGAGAGAGTGTGCATGTGTAGCAATTAAAGGAAGAACACGGAAAAAAAGGAGCAGGAAAGACAAGAGAAGGGTGAGGGGAACAAGATATACTCACCTGGGTTCCTTGTACCTGAGAAAACGTTTGCCATCAGGTGCTCAAGGTGACTCGGATCTACCTGGAGAGGCCAAAGCGACCCCTTCATTCCACGCCCTTCCTCTTGCCTCCGTTCTGTTGTGTCATCCCCCTTCTGCTGCTCCTCCTCCTCCTCCTCCTCCTCCTCATTCCTTGTCATGTTCCGCAGGTGTTGCTCTAATTGCTTCGGCAGGTGAGTAAATATAGTCTCTAATTCTCCTACCTGAAGGGAAAGTATACGAAGGTTGTGTTGTATTAGGTGAAGATAAAGAAAAATAAACAAATATTCTACACAGATGCGATAAGAAATTACTGTGATTGTAATTCTAGCAGATAATGATAGGATTGATTATTAAGATGCGGTGTGTGTGTGTGTGTGTGTGTGTGTGTGTGTGTGTGTGTGTGTGTGTGTGTGTGTGTGTGTGTGTGTGTGTGTGTGTGTGTGTGTGTGTGTGTGTGTGTGTGTGTGTGTGTGTGTGTGTGTGTGTGTGTGTGTGTGTGTGTGTGTGTGTGTGTGTGTGTGTGTGTGTGTGTTCTTGCCTAATCACTCTTGCCAAACTACCATTACTTAATTACACTTTTACTAGATTGAGCAAAGTTCTCTGTGTCCCTTTCATTAAGTTTCATCATATATTTCACCTACAGCTGACGTGTGTGAGTGTAGATGAGTGAAGGAGAGTGAATGCGTCTTCTTATACGAGGTTAGTTAGGTTGTTAGGTTTTCTTACACTAGATTAAGTTAGGTTGGGTTAGATTAGGTTTCCTTGCTCTAGGTTAAGTTAGGTTAGGTTCTCTTACTCTAGATTAGTTTAGGTTAGATTGGTTAGATTGTTGTCTTACATTCGGGTGCACCACACTGTCAGGAGTCAACCAGCGATGAGTCTTCAGCAGGCGGAGGACACGCATCACATCCCAAAAGTCCTCATTGGTGGGCTGGAAAGAGGAGTCGACACCCTGAGAGACAGAGTGCATGATGTCCTGGATCGTCTTCAGGTCCTCCTCCTTCACCCCCTCCAAGTTGACCTTAAGACTGGGGTCCAAGAGGCCGAAGAAGCGACGCCCGAGTGTCTCATCTTCTGGTAAGCTCTCATTGCCCTCCGCTAAGGTTATCTGGGGGAACTTGTGCATTAGGGGACGGTAAGAACAGTAAAGGAAGGCAGGGAGGACTAGACTAGATGGGAAGATTAAAGTAGGCAGGGAAGACTAGACTGCATGGGGAAGTAAAAGAAGACAGGGGATACTAGGCTAGATGGGGAGGATAAAGGATTTTGCTAGTGTGACTTGGAATACACTGGCAGCTGGCAGAGGTTGGAGAGGAATGACTGTTTCTCCATGTGATACGTAGGATTCTGACGTCATACACAAGGCACAGTCATACAATGCTGTCTTGTGTCTATTTCCGTCACACGTCACATCAGGAAGGTATACAGCGTTTCGGGGTAACTAACTGTTAATGAGTGTTGTCTTGTGATGCTTCTGTTACGGGGGAAGCGCCGCGTTGGTGTGGATCTGAAGTTACGTACCGTCTCATTGTCAAGGTGCTTCATATTTATCCAGGTAACACAAAGGCCTACCTGAGGAACACCTGTTGTGGCGTTGTTGTGAATAGGTGACTGTTGTTGTTGATGTTGATGTTGTTGATGTTCTTGCTCTTCTTCATCTCGTTCTTGTTTTTGTTCTTGTTCTTGCTCTCCTTTTTCATGTGGTCGTTTCTGTTGTTGTTCAATGTTCTGTTGTCGTTCTTCCTGTTGCTGTACTTGCTGCTGAGTCTGTTCTTCCTCTTCCTGCTGCTGTAAGGCCTCGTCAGCTGCACTCACGTTGCCATCCATCCATGGCATCAGGCCCTGGCGCGCCGGGAACAAAAAAGAGAGACAGTGAAAAGGAAAAAAAAGTATGAAACGTGTCCGTGTCTCCTAGGAACTAATATTTTCTGTCGACCAACCAGCGTCATGTAACCGGAAATGATACAGACAGACAGACACGCACGCACACACACGCACATGCTGTACCTACCTACTTACCTACCTACCTAGATACACACACACACACACACACACACACACACACACATCACTTAACCATTCAGGTCACACAGACAGTATTGCTTCAACACAGACGATGAGAATAATGATGAATGACTGATTGGTATGTAATCTGATGCAGAGAGAGAGAGAGAGAGAGAGAGAGAGAGAGAGAGAGAGAGAGAGAGAGAGAGAGAGAGAGAGAGAGAGAGAGAGAGAGAGAGAGAGAGAGAGAGAGAGAGAGAGATAGTCGAACAGGGAGACAATAACAAACTGACATAAGTAAAAAGGATAAAACTTAAAAAAATAAATAAATAAAAATAAAAGGCAAGATGTCAAAAAAGAAAAAAATCAAGATGAGAAAGATAACAAATGAGAGAAGAAGCTCGAGAGAGAGAGAGAGAGAGAGAGAGAGAGAGAGAGAGAGAGAGAGAGAGAGAGAGAGAGAGAGAGAGAGAGAGAGAGAGAATAAATAAAGAGCGAACGAGGAAAAAAAATTAAAAAAAGCAAGACGGCAAACAAGATGAAAAGAAAAAAAAACAAGATGGAGAAGATACCAACAAATGAGTGAAAGAGAAAGAGAAAGAGAAAGAGAAAGAGAAAGAGAAAGCGGAATAAAGTATACACAGAGTTAACGCTAAAGACAGACAGAGAAAAGGTCCGATAACTCACGGCTCTGGCTTGCGCATTGAGAAACAGCGTGAAGGTGGTGGTGGAGGGGACAGCCAGCAGGGACTCCACTTGAAAGCTGCGTACCTCCTCTATGTGCTCCGGCTCCGTAACGTTTGAGAAGTCCACGCTGAATCCCCCTCCGTCCGCGGGAAGAGTGTTACCGCCACCGCCGCCGCCATGCACACCCCTGCGAGAGAGAGAGAGAGAGAGAGAGAGAGAGAGAGAGATCAGTGTCTTTAGTGTTACGGATCTCATTGCCACCATTGTCTCATAATACACTATTGTACTAACCTATTAACTTTCATTCCACTTTAGAAAACAAATAAACAAATAAATAAATGACTGCATACACACACACACACACACACACACACACACACACACACACACACACACACACACACACACACACACACACACACACACACACACACACAGAAAATAAAAAGAATAGTGGGTGAATCATTTTTCCTATTTTTTTTTTTTTTTTAGAGGTGATTATAGAAAAAAAAAAGCCTAGATGTGAGTGTTGATCCTTTGATTAACCCTCTCACTGGTATACTACAAGCCTTTCCTTAATCACTACCAATCCTGAGACATTCCTGGCTGTCCTACACCCACCTTCAAACATTACACTAACTAGAAACTGTAAGGTCTATTCTTTTAATCTACTTTCTTCTTGTAGACGCGTGTAAAGATTTCATACATTGTTTTTAGTGTCGTGAATTGTTGATATAGTCACAAGGGAATACACCTTCGCCTTACTGTATAGAGAACCCATGATGCGGGTGTCTGGAGGGGCGGCCGGGAACAGACTCACAAGCAGCAGCAACACGATGAGGAGCACGAGGACCAGGAGTAGGGGGAAGGACAACAAACTTCCACCTTATTCCATTTGAACACCATGAGTTGCATTGGAGTATGACTTAGTTTCTCTTTCTATACACACAATGCACACACACGCACACACATACACTACACAGGCACACACACACACTTTACACATGCACACGTATCCTTCCCGCTCTGAGCACGATCGGTGACTTGAGGGAAGTGTTCGCCAGCTGGGAACGTATTCTGTAATGCTTTACCCTCACCACGACCGTTTTCAAATGTCACAGAGATGATTAGCAGAATTCTCACGAGTGTTTCTCCTGTTAATAATATAGAAACCTTATTAATCTGTCACTATAACAATAAAAAATTACACCCTTTTAAAGCAATGTCACTTCAACTACACCTTTTTGAATGTAGTCACGGTGCAGAGCAGGAATGTTTCAGAATATTGTCCCACACATCTGACACAACACTGGGCAGTAGAGCGGAAGGCAGGTGCTGAGTTACTGCAACTTTCATTCTTTCTTATGCCAAGCTGCGTGTCCAGGAGCTGAATTTTTAAAGGCATTTGTTCCCCATAAGAACTATTTTCCAAGGCCACAGAGATAATTATACAGGTTTACACGAGTCATTTTTCTTCTCAGTGACAGTGTGGAATCCTTGTTAATATATCACTCGATTCTTAAAAAAAGATAAAAAAAAAAAAAACGAAAACTCCAATAACTTCTATTACAGCTTGATGAAAATGGTGCGGATAGGACGCCGGGATCTTTAACAGTACTACATCAACACGGACAAATCAAATCAACAAGCTATGGAACAGAAATGTAACTGATAAGAAAACATTACTCAAGATTCAGTTTCCAGATCCAATAGTGTTTTCTTTCCCTTCATCACTCGTCAATCACACACACACAGTAGTGGGAGTAACAAGTCAGAGTAACACGTGACCGAAATGACAGTGAGAGTAACAGGTGAGAGGAACGCGAATGAGGTGATGTCGTGTCTTGAGTGAGAAGAAGGTGTACTGTGTTGAGGTGAGGACTGCTTACACCACCGGCCAGCAACTCCACGGCCAAGAAAAGTGAAAGTGAAAGGCTTATGTGTGTGTGTGTGTGTGTGTGTGTGTGTGTGTGTGTGTGTGTGTGTGTGTGTGTGTGTGTGTGTGTGTGTGTGTGTGTGTGTGTGTGTGGTGTGTGTGTGTGTGTGTGTGTGTGTGTGTGTGTGTGTGTGTGTGTGTGTGTGTGTGTGTGTGTGTGGTCTTTCTTTGCCTGTGACGGTAGTTTTTCATAGCCATCACTACACTCTCTCTCTCTCTCTCTCTCTCTCTCTCTCTCTCTCTCTCTCTCTCTCTCTCTCTCTCTCTCCTCTCTCTCTCTCTCTCACTTTCTCCAGTACGGTAAGTTCCTCTATTGGTGAAACTCGCCGCATCGTGACGTCACAAAGACAACGTAATATTCCGTACGTAACACAAGCAGCGTTCTGTGACGGTGGCAATTACCTTTCTACTCCATCCTCGTCTGCGTCAGGAGATTATAAAGATGTTCACCTGTATGTCTGTAAGTCGGTATGTATCTATGTAGGTTTGTATGCTGCTCCGTCCTCTCTCTCTCTCTCTCTCTCTCTCTCTCTCTCTCTCTCTCTCTCTCTCTCTCTCTCTCTCTCTCTCTCATCAGCAGCCTTAATTTCTCATTCGCCATGACAAATATCTTCTCATGCCAACAATTTCACCTCCATCATCTCTTTCTTTCTCCTAAAATTTTGGGGTAATTCAATTTTTTTTACAATCAGATCTCTCTCTCTCTCTCTCTCTCTCTCTCTCTCTCTCTCTCATCTCTCTCTCTCTCTCTCTCTCTCTCTCTCTCTCTCTCTCTGTTGCTGCGTGTCCTAAGCATCTCAGACCTTGTATCAGGTTATAAAGAGCTTGAGTTCCATACCCTCTTTGTTTCGACGTTTAAGGGCCTGAAGTCTACTCCAGCCTTCTTAAGCCCAGGAGGAGCTTGACTTCCTTAGCCAGGCTCACCCCGACCTTGCCTCCCCTAAGTGAGTGACACGGAGCTCAGCATCTTAAATTAGATCTCATCGTATCTTGAGGGTTTTGACGCAGCCTTGAAAGTGGGTAATGATAGCAGAGAGAAAGACAGAGAGGGAGGGAGGGAGGGAGGGAGACAGAGAGAGGGAAGGGGGGATAGGTTAGATGACTGATGAAAGGAAGGAACGGCTATGAATGGTGGAAGATTAGAATGCCACGCACACACACACACACACACACACACACACACACACACACACACACACACACACACACACACACACACAGAGACACACACACACACATAGACGTATAAATCAATGAAAAAACACGGTAAAATAACAGTCTTAGCTCGGAAGGATTAAAGACAACTCGAGCAGAAAGAGAAAATAAATGAAAATAAAACATCAAAGTCTCCCATTCACAGTTTTCTATTGTTTGATCTTCCTTTCTTTTCGCTCTTCCTTTATTTTCTTTTCTTTTTCTTCTCTGCTTCTGTCTTTCTATTTGTATTTATATTTGTCAGTCAGTCAGTCTGCCTGTCTAGTTAAGTCTCATTGTTTTCTTCTCTTTTTTGTTTGTAGGTAAGTTATGCTCTCTCTCTCTCTCTCTCTCTCTCTCTCTCTCTCTCTCTCTCTCTCTCTCTCTCTCTCTCTCTCTCTCTCTCTCTCTCTCTCACAAGTATACATCATTATACTTATTCCCGGGTAATCGCCTTAATGTCAAAATATAGAATGGACAATGCAATGGGTTTAGGAAGAAAGCTTTGCCTCAGTGGGCGCGCGGTGTCCAATAACACAAGTGAAGGCATTTAGCGTAGATTAGGGAACGATGCAACGCGACGCACTAATTGGTATCCTAATGAATTGGAAATGGCAGATTCGTAATACAGGAAATTGGCGCTCAGCAGATAAATGAAGGACAAGTGGATGATTACTAGCTGATGTTTTCCGTGTCCACATTTCGAAGCTTCGGAACTTTGCCTCGAAGTTTCGTGTCCTTTTCTTTGGAGGATCTCTAATCGGATTCCTGTACTTTTTGAAACTGAAGCTTAAAAAATGTCACATACCTTTCTCTGTCTTGACGTCTGAGCTCCGTTTCATTGTGTTCGAAGCCTTGGTAATGAATTCAGTATGATTTGAAACGTTTTACCTCAATTCAAACCTAAAACTTACTAAATAAAGCTCAACCGATAACTTGGAGTCTCAAATTTTCCATTCTCACACACACACACACACACACACACACACACAAAGGCTACTTCACTACTGCTACGACCATTTGCATTCGATTCTAATTAGTCTAAATCCAAAGCTGCTTTACGTAATTAGTGTGTTTTGTGTTCAGGAGGCGTGAGGCGGCGGTGTAACTGACGAGGGTGAGGGAGGAGAAAGGAGGCGTGTCTCCCTCAAAAGGTGGATTATGGATTATGATTGTAAGGGAAAGGTGAGGAGGGAGGGCAGCAGCAGACATACATATAGATAGACAAACGGATAGACAGACAGACAGACACACAAACGCCATTAATAGTCTACATGAATCTTACTAACTAAACCACTGAAAATAATGTGAAGAACACCAAAGCTCTTGAAGGTCCTTGAATTATCAATAGTATTACCATAAAGCCATTTCTCTTAACTGAATATAACACTCGTGCACACTTGACAAAATTTAGTATAACAAAATTGAAGTACGGAAATGAGGAGGAGGAGGAGGAGGAGGAGGAGGAGCAGCAGCAACATAACGTAAATCATTTCAACAATTAGCCATTTAAGGATTAATGGGAACTACCTGGTGAAGTGTAATTAGCGACAGGTAACTGATACTTGCACGTGTGATTCCTGCACCACGCACACACACACACACACACACACACACAAAGAAAGCCCACCACCAAACAACAGCAGCACCCCTTCGATACACAACACTCACACTGCAAAGAAAACGGTGACAGATACCTCCTCCGTCAGGCAGCTCCTCAGTGGCTGGCCGAGTCCTAGAACACACAACGCAGAGAACCCACAGCTTAATAACAATAACACACCTTTAAAAAAACACAACACTCAACGTACACTGCAAAGAAAACGGTGACTGCTTCCTCCTCCGTCAGACAGCTTCTCATCAGCGCCTAGCCTAACTCTTAAAATACGCAAGGCTAATGACTCTGTATTTCGACGCTTCAGATTACCCAGAGGCAGTTGTTCCCGGGAGAGACATTGGTCCTCGCTACGGCCCTCGCTACTACATCATCTCTAATGGCCCTTAACCCCCTGCCATCCTGTTATCACCTTCAGGGTAAGAGTCTGCAGCGCGACGAGACGGAAGGTCCTCCTGGCATCGCCCCTAACCTTGAAACGTGGACGCTGATGGAGTGGGTTTCTAAAATAACACCGGTTTTTTTTTCTGGATCAGTTTTATTTATATTTTTCGTCTTTTCTTTTAATTCCTCATATTTTGCGGTGTTTAAATGTTATACCATTGCATCCATCATATGAGGTGTTTAGATATAAAAGGATGAGAGAGAGAGAGAGAGAGAGAGAGAGAGAGAGAGAGAGAGAGAGAGAGAGAGAGAGAGAGAGAGAGAGAGAGAGAGAGAGAGAGAGAGAGAGAGAGAGAGAAACATATTTTAATCATGTTTATGAAGGCTCTGATATTTTTTTTTTTATGAATTTCTTAAAGAGACGATAAAATTTGAGTAATGTTACTATGCCATTTTGGATAAGGATTTTGTAAATTTTAGTTGCGAGTTCAGCGCACACACACACACACACACACACACACACACACACACACACATTATCAAAAGGTTCAGTGACTCAGTTCTCATTTTTTCCAGTCAGTTAATCCTCGCATGAAGGTTTTAGAAGCATTAATGTGAATCTTTGATAACACTTCTCTGTGCACTTTGAGAATAAAACTGCACAAATTAATTCACTGGACATTTATTATTTTTTTTCTCTTTCCTTCAATTTTTTTTTTTTTTTCTGTCTGTCCCTCAATCTTTTTCTGCCGTTTACTTTTTATCTTAGTTTAATTTCACTTATTTGTCATTTCGTTGTTGGTGCTAATTGTTGCTTGTTACTTCAGAGGAGCTCTCTCTTTCTCCTCTATCTCACTCTCTCGCACTCTCACTCTCTCTGCCCTTCCAAGGATCGGTCACGGCAGTAATATAACGTTATCGTAAATTCTCAATTACAGTTTCCCGTGAAAAATGCCCAGAACCATAACTCATCTGCAAGTTATCTTTAACACCCCCCCTCCCGACCCTCCTCTCTTTTCCTCCACTTCCTCACCTCCCCATCCTCCTCCTCCCGCTCCTCCGCCGTCTGCTCCTCCTCCTCCTCCCGCCTTGCCTTGTTGCACTTCGAAATTTTGCTTCTCGCGGAGTTTAATTTATTCGGCGATGCGTCATGGTACGGCCTAGATGCGCCTGCTGTTTGAGAGAGATAAATGTATAACAGCCTCCGCCCGCGCAGCGCCGCCAGCTTGAGGTCCCTTGCAGTGCCCCCGGGAATCGAAGAACACAGAAAACGAAGCAGCAGGTCTTTGCACTCGCTCGAAAGAAACACGAGGCGATTGTTTGAACGCGACCATTGTTACAAGCGGGGAAACAATTAGTGCTGAGTAATTGGCCTTTGTCTGAAGGGCGGCGGGAGTGGTGGCCAGGCACTTCGTTGACACCTGAGACCTGACGAAGCCCGGAGTTCGAATCCCCCCGTAAAAGATTCCAATTCATTCCTAAAGGTTTCAATACTTCTCGCTCGCAAACTTTGAACTTATTCACGGATTTCGTTCCTATTCATTCTCTCTCTCTCTCTCTCTCCCTCTCTCTTTCTCTCTTGATTCGTCGGTGTACTCATTTCCTCTCCCTCGCTTTAATTCTCTCTAATTTATCTAATTCCCTCATTCTTCACCAGACCGCCTTCTCATTCATCCCCTTTCATCATCTTGTACTTTCACGTTCATCCATTCACAGCTTTCTGTCGTGATTATTTTTTTCATTTTAATCTTCTCTCTCTAGTTTTCAAACACTCACTACGACGACCATCCAACCTAAACCTAACCTAGCATCACCTAACCTAATCCAACCACAAAAATAGATGGCCTGTCTGATTTATCTATCTATATATTTCTTCGTTCATCTATCAACAAGTCTGGTTATCTTTATTTCTCTCTCCATTTATCTACCTGTTGATCCATCCATTCATATATCTATCCTTATATATTGATTTATTTGTCTATTTATCTATTTTTCTATTTATCTATCTGTCTGTCTGTCTATCTATCTGTCTACGTATCAACACTTTCTACAAAAAATCCTGAAACACTATTCTTTCTATTCTTTGTTACATTATTCCAGCCATTCTGCGCTACTAATGAAGCAAGCGTTACTCCCTCCACCTGTTCCTTCTCCACCTCCCTCCTCCCTTCCACCCGCACCTGTGATACCTGAGAATTCCACCTGCCAGCCACCTGTGCGAGATCATTATTGTTAATTAAGGTCGACCCCTTATTCGTGGAACTAATTTAATTAATTTTGTTTTGCCAAAGGAGGAAGGTGCCTGCATGTGTGTGTGTGTGTGTGTGTGTGTGTGGCTGAAGGTAACACCACCACCTTCACCACTACAGCTACCACCACCACCACCACCACCACTACTACGATACTTCCCATCTCCACCTGGGGATTAAAAAAACTAATCCCCGCTTTAATCAGCAGACGACACCAGTGGCTCATTGCCAGTGGACACTATAAACCTCCAGCGCGCGGCCATCCAGACACTAATAGCCGCATAAAAGTCTTCTGCAAATGGAATGAAAGAAAAACGGGAGAGGAAGCTGTTTGTTAGCGTCACCATTTATTTATTTCCTCCTTTTTTTTTTTCGCATGCGGGAGTGTGTGCACAGTAAGGGGCTTGTCCGTGTCCAGAGAGAGAGAGAGAGAGAGAGAGAGAGAGAGAGAGAGAGAGAGGAACTGTTATGTAAAAGCTTCGCTACTGCACTGGTGACACTGCTTTTAACGAGATGTCCTCTTCCTCCTCCTCCTCCTACTCCTCCTCCTCCTTCGGTGTTGTTAATTAAGAATATGATATAATGAGGTTGAGACAGATGAAGCACAGAACGATAGAAATCAATAAATGTAAAAGGTTAATCAATCTCTCTTCGTTTTCTACAATGCAGACCGCAGAGGATGTTTCTTTCTTATTATTTCTTGTTTGCGTGTTAAAAGAGAGGAAGTTTGCGGGGAGAAAACTTGCTCTGTTCTATCCTGTTCTCCAACACGTAATTTACTATGAGAGAGAGAGAGAGAGAGAGAGAGAGAGAGAGAGAGAGAGAGAGAAAAAACATGACTTACCTGGCACATTTCTCTCTCTCTCTCTCTCTCTCTCTCTCTCTCTCTCTCTCTCTCTCTCTCTCTCTCTCTCTCTCTCTCTCTCTCTCTAATAGTTAGTCCTCAATACAAAACCGGTTCAAGCACATTTTCTTTGAGCTTCCAGTAAAGAATGGCGTTGCAATGATAAACTAAGTAATACACCTAAGTTACCACAATTAATCTTTTTTTTTTTTTTTTTGCGCATGTAGAAAACATTTACTTGCAGTCTTTATTCAAGTCTTCATCGTCAGATCCGCTGCCTCTCATTCACTGCCTCAAACATCTTAATTTTGTCTTCACTTTTCGTTGTGTACAGCTTCAAATAATCCTCCCATGCCGAGACTATAGATATCTCTACAACCATAATTTACAAACGTGTATGTGCCCTGAAATTGGAGAGGCCATATTTCACTAATAATATCTCATTTGGTCCAATCTGTATATTTGGATTCGAAAGAAATCATGCTCTTTGGCTCCAGGCTTTTTTTTTTTTTTTTTTTTTTTTTATTAAGGTTTGGAAATCCGGTTTTTCGTGTTCATGCTTTCAGTACAAAATTTTTGAATATATATAAATATCTTTCCTAATAACAACAAGCATCGGTGGTTCAGTGGTAGAATTCTCGCCTGCCACGCGGGAGGCCCGGGTTCGATTCCCGGCCGATGCACGTTTTCTTGCAGCCATGTAGGACCAAGCTCTAATGCTGACGGTACGTTGACAACAGCGGTCGCTACCACTTCCTCGTACAGTTGCCAATTCCCGTTCTTATATTGATAATTTTACAACAGATTTCTGTTTCAGCGTTTAATTGTATACAGCTTTATATCAAAATAAAGTTGTTACAGTAAATATATACACCCTCCAAGGAAACACACACACGCACACATCTCCAGAATCCACTCAAGGAGCGGCGAGGTGGAACATGTTTACCAATTCCCGAAGTCAGCATAACTCTGCTAAAAGCAACACAAAACTGATGACGTCAGACATACCCACCAGCCCAAAGCAGTGTTTCCAGATCTACCGAAATATAGAAAAACCTACTGATTTTTTTGTGTATCTCAAGAAATCCCGAATTATTGCCAAAAACTACTGAATTTGATGGATTCTCCAGAAAATCTACAGAAATTATACTTCCCGGCAGTTGATAATCCAGAGAGAGAGAGAGAGAGAGAGAGAGAGAGAGAGAGAGAGAGAGAGAGAGAGAGAGAGAGAGAGATAGAGAAAGACCCAGGGGAGGGATGACAGAAGGAGGTCAATGAACTCTGGCGACGTGTTCCATAAATACGCCACTGCTACACAACCTGAAGTCAGATAAGGGGGTAAATATTTGAGATAAAATGCTGGGATGCTTAAAACATGCAGATGACATTGTGCAGTTGGCTGAAAAGAAAGAGGACATGGAAGAGCTAATGGGAATTGTTAACACATAAAATGGGAGCCAGTGGGATGTTAAGACGTACAGCGCCAAGAAATGTAAGGTGATGAAGTTCAACATTGAAGAGGAAGGCCAGTGGATTTTAGGGAACAACTCACTTGAAGTAGATGAAAGTTACACATATCTGGAACTTAAGCTGAGCATGGAAGGAACAGAAGAAAACAGAGAATCAATGAAGGGAAGCCCAGAAGAATGACAGGTATGATCATCACAGGAAGTGTGAGGATTGTCAATAAGTACGAAATTGGCTGAAGCTTACGGAAAGGGATGGCTGTACCATATTGTCTACGCATCGGAGGTAACACCACACAGAGAAGGGGGCTTCTCCAAACATGAGAAAGTACGTCACATAGTAGGAAGCTGGTGCCTGGGGACCCTGGCAGCACAGCACTGAAGGCAATTAGAGGTGATATGGGGTGGAGTCCGTTCAAGGAAAGGATTCTAAAAGGAAAACTAGAGTAGAAGATAGGTGGACGAACAGGATTTTAAAACAAAACGAGGCAAACACAACATGGAGGAAAGAACAGGAAAGATGGAAACGGAGAGAAAACCAAAAAAAAAAAAAAAAAAAAAAAGAACTGGCATAGGATAGGGGTACAGGTCAGGAGGAAAGCAGAAAATGGAAGAACCAGATGGCGGACAGAAATGGAGAACAACTTTAAGATGATGAAGAAGGAAAGCCAGATCAAAGGCGCTGCAGTGCCACACTGGGGGCTGGAGAAGTAGCTGGGGGCCTTGAAGGCAAGGAATGGCACAATGAAAGTAGACAGACCTGAGGGAGGAGCTGTTGGACCAAAGTTGTTGCTTTTGTACATGACCCAGACAGACAGTAGAACATTTCCTGGTGAATGTGATGGGCATGAGGTATTAGAAGCAAACTGATAGAATCAATAGTGAAAAAAAATAGTAGAGGAGTGGCATATAGAAGGCTAGAAGAAGAGGACGGGAGCATCTGCACAGCGTGGGAAAAAACGAAGAGCAAAGAGAAATATACTAGAAAAGTCACCAGTGTTTCCCCAGTGTGATGATTCCTACCCCGACATGGCAAGTGTGTGTATGTTGGAGTGGGGGTGGGTACTGAAGCACCTGCACTGAAGAAGCCGAGACTTATCAGCGATCCAAAGCCGCAAAGGTCACAAGTGGCAATAGGTGATATAACAATTTTATACCGGCAATGGCCACTCTCATCACTATATTATTGATTCTACATTTTTCACTTTTTGCTGTTAGTCTCAAAACATTTTATTTATTATTTTATGTGGCAACCATTGATAAAATGTAAATTATAACTTGTATGAGATGACAAGATGCGATATGATGTATTTGAAGCGGCAGTCAAATCAATTTATCGACATCAAAGAAAAAGCTGCACTGATATATATTTTAGCGGAATTATTGTACAGTACATTCCTTAACATTCATTACTGTTATTTCGCCCCCTCCCCCCCTTTTTTTCTGGAGTCTTAAGTGTTTAGTTAGCAGATTAACAACCACCGTTGCAAAGACTCGACATTTCTACCACTGTTTACATCAGCTGATTGGGGACGCTCGCTCGACCCTCTACTTTATTTTCCTCTTACGCCGCTGCAAAAGGTAATACTATCTCAACAGTGCATCCATTGAACTACACGGTACATTCCTTTATACCTATTTCCAAAACATAAGTCTCTGTGTCTCGCGTTGCAGTGAATGAGGCTGGAAAGAACAAGGAAATTTCTCGTGCATTGTCATGGACTCCGACATAAGTGAGATGTCCTTGGGTAAGACTGGAAAGCGATTTACTGATTTTCCAGAATGACTTAAGTGGGCATTATCATTTCTTGTGTGTTATTATGGAGATGGAGAGTGTATGCATCTATTAACCCTTTCACTACGACATGCAACAATTCTCGACACTAAAAACAATGTGTGAAGTCTATATATGCGTCTACAAGAATGGAAGGGGCTAGAAGAGTAGGTTTTGCAATTTTTTGACAATATAGTCGTTAAAGGTGGCACTCGAACAAAAAGAAATGTCTCAAAGTGGTTAGCAAGGAAGGTAAGATGCGTCAAATAGCTATGAAAGGGTTAAGGGGATAGGTACTCTCTTGTCCTCAATAAAGGTTGTGGCGCAAGTTTAGAGAACAATTTTAAAAGACACCACTAACATCAAAAAAGAGTCATCATTAATTCAAAAACCCCTTCGTGGATGTAATGTTATTTTTATATTTGTATACCATTACAAAAGTGAGAGAACAAGTGTCATACTATCACCACCAGTCCAAGGCTGAAGGATATATATATGGGCTCTATGCACCTGTTAAGAAGATATAGGCTCTATGCACCTATTAAAAAGATATTTATGATGTGTGTGTGTGTGTGTGTGTGTGTGTGTGTGTGTGTGTGTGTGTACCTCTACTGAGTCCCTCTCTACAGGGCAGGAGTTTATGAGAACAAACGTGGACAGTGACACTGACCAGAGTGGCACGAACGAGGGAGTGAAGGCCATGGAAACTTCAGAGTGGTTAGAGGAAACCAACAAAATGCATATTCATCGAGCTGACATGAATAAACTCATCATGAACTACCTCGTCATGGGTGAGTGGCAGCAGCAGCAGCTGTGGTGGTGACTGGGATGGGAATGTTGTCAATTTTGCAAGAAATTTTGTAGACAGATTATGTTACATATTGCTTTATCACACAACTTCATACTATGGGAGACAGACCAAGAAATACTGTTGCTTTCTCATCCTTTCCCATCCTTTCAAGATAGAGATTGCAACACAGGATAACACACTCAAATATATAAAGAGCCCAAAATGCATCTCTAACCAGAATACTCATCCATCACAGAGGGTTTTAAGGAAGCAGCTGAAAAGTTTTCCATTGAGGCAAACATTAAGCCTCCAATGGACCTAGACCAGTTGGATGAGCGGATCCGCATCAGAACAGCAATACAGAATGGCCAGTTTCAGGAGGCAATGAGGATGGTAACAGCTCTGCACCCTGAGATCTTGGATGACAATTCTCAGCTCTACTTCCACCTACAGGTAAGACTCCCTCCTTATTTGTCATGCTCTCAGGTGTAAATTACATGTTCTCTCCCACTGTTTCAATACTTTTTTTTTTTTTTTTTTTTTTTTGCATATAATGACACTAACCTAACCAAATCTCTCAGCATCATGTAATGACTGTCAGCTCATACTCGTAATTGCATCACTGAGGCCAAAACCTTAATATTTTCAAAGGTTCTTCATTAATTTTTAGTTAATTCCTATATATTAAACTAGGTTCTTGTATTTTTTGGGGGGAGGAAATAAGCAGTTGTGCATATGTAAATAATACCTGACCTTAAAGCACCCCTGAGGAGCAGTGCAGTGTGCCAGCAGTGACAGCCCTTTATTGGCCCACAGCAACAAGTGCTGATTGAGCTGATCCGTGAGGGGCGTGTGGAGGAGGCCGTGGTGTACGCTCAGGACCACCTTGCAGAGCGTGGCCAGCGAGACCCTTCCATCCTTAATGAGCTGGAGAGGACCCTGGCACTGCTTGCCTTTGACCAGCCCGATACATCCCCCTTTGGTGACCTCCTGCACCCCTCACACCGCCAGAAGGTGAGGGCAGTGAGGGACGTTTGTGACAGAAATGTCATAAAAGAAACATGTCTTGGAATTGGTTGTGCACATACATAATACTGTACTACAATATCTTTTTTTGTACCAGTATCTGGTAAATTATGATAATTAATAGCACATGCACTATCCAGACATGCTGTTCATGAATTAGGATGGATATTGTTTTTTTTTTTTTTTTTTTTTTTTTTTTTTTTTTTTTTTCTTTCTTTTTGCCTGCCAGAATTATGATCAGCACAGATACAAGCAGAGTTCTCCCCCAAGCAGGTTGCCAGTGAACTGAATGCAGCCATCCTTCGTGCACAGAATCAGGAGGAGACAACTCCACTCTTAGCTGAGCTACTCAAACTGCTGCTGTGGGCTCAGGATGAACTCAACAAAAAGAAAGTGCAATACCCTTACATGACAGACCTTATCAAGGGTCAGATAGAAGAACGCAAATGAATTTAGGAAGTCTGCTCATCCTATCTTATGGAGAGATTGTCTAACTGTTGTGATAGATAATTTTTAACTGTGTGGGTGATGCTAGGGTCTGTCTAACCAAAGAAAAGTTAGATAGTGTTGTCTAATCCAGATAAGGTTATTCTCTCACCTAGCATAAGTTAGGTAGGCTGTTTAATACAAGTGAGGCAAGGATGGCTGTTTTACTTGTATGTGTGAATCATTAGCTGCAGGAACAGTGAAAGCTAAACAGTCATGTATTTTCATAGACTCATTATATAGAAATTAAAAAAAGGAAAGTTTACTCCTACACTCCTTCCCAATATCTCAAATTAAAACAGTGGAAGTAAAACAGCCCTACACTTTCCTTGCATGCTTATTAATTAAAAAGAAATCTCAAAATGAAGTAAACAATTTTGTAAGTTTTCTTTTTACACTTTTACATTGATAATAGAAATAGTTTTAAAGAAGATGAATTTTGAGGGTTAATGTATGTGTGAAAACTTACCTTAGGAGGACTTAGCTTCAAAATATATGTCCACATCTAACACATCCCAGTGTGGCTCAGAATGGTCTTCAAGAATCCTAACTGATCCACCGTCCCTTGAGGCTCGCCTAGCGGTGGTAGATGTGTGTGTGGGGTGGCTGGCAGGCCGCTGACTTGTTCATGCCCCTGCTGGTACATTGTTATGTCAAGTCAGTATCAAGTAATAAAGTATGAATATCTTTATATCTTTGTCTCTCTGTCAATGTACCAAGCTGATGTCTTTACAAAGGAGGTATTTGACACAAAGCAAGCATGTGCACACACACACTGAAACATTCCCATAAGCTAAATTAAAATCTTTATAATCCTTATACTATCTACTTTTTAAAAGATGGATTTAGAAGACAACTATTCAAGCACTAAACAAGAACAACAAAATTATAAGAATTAACAACAATAATAATAATCTCTCCATATATATATATATATATATATATATATATATATATATATATATATATATATATATATATATATATATATATATATATATATATATACCAGGCTGATAATGGGATGGCCCAGACAAGGCACCACACACTCATAAACACATCATTCACACACTCAGTACCAGTAATAATAATTATAATTATAATAATCTATATACTCAAAAACAATCTTAACACTAATCTGCCCATCCAGCCCATGCTCAAACAAGTTTTCTTTATCTCCTCATTACTCACTGTATCTCCATGTTGCTCCACATATACTCCTCAAACACTTTGTTTCCAAATGCTGACAATCCCATATGGTAACCCAGACAAAACACCACTTACACACACACACACACACACACACACACACCATGCACACTCTTATCCCCATCAGCTTACAGTGAAAAGGGACAGTCTCATGACCTACTGCATTATACCCCTAGGAGTCCAGGCACAGCACAGTTGACCACACACATCCACAGCAAGGGCCGACAGGATACATTTATTTACCCCTGCCCTTCACAATGAGACTGTTCCCTACCCTGCACCTACTCCAATCCTGAGACCACAGCAGATACAGAGTACCCCTACACTCTAACTGGGTCCATACACCAATGGGCCCTACCAAGTGCACCCACACCACTCTCCATGAGTCAACAACACCGCATCTTTTTTTCATGCACTCACCATTGTCATTCTCCATTCACCTCTATCACACACAATTGCTCTTGCTTGCTGCAGTCATTCCTCTCTCATTCAATGCTCTCTTCACTCAGTTCATCTACTCCAGGTGTAACATCCCTCTTAATCTTTCACTGCACACATCTGACTTAACTAGTTTTCTGTCCTCCATTTTTTCCATATGCCCATCCAGTCAACTGAAAACATCAGTTCTTACCTCATTTCCTATTCTATCCCTCCATTTTACACCACACACTATCACCAACTCTCACACCTGCCCTGCTATTTACATATAAACTCTATTCATTCCTTCCAGTAACTTGCCTCCAACTCTGTATACTTTCAGAACATTCCATAGTCTTTTCTTGTCAATCCTATCATACACTTTCTTCAACTCCATGAACACCAAAAACTTTTTACATAATTATTACAAACATCTGGTCTACACAACCTCTTTCCTTTGTAAAAACCTTCCCATTCCTCTCAGCATTTTCTGTTCCTTCTCTCATCATTTTCATCAGCACCCTACCATACACCTTTCCTACCACACACAACAAACTGGTACCTCTATAGCTTCAGCATTCCTGTTCATCTCCTTTCATTACATCTCACTCATTGATGATCTTTTCACAGTACTCTACTGTCTTCTCTATCTTCTCCACTTCACTTTCAGGACTCGTTTTGTCTTCCTCTCTCAACTCTTTGTCCCTGATAGTTTATAATAATAGTAAAGATAATCCATAATAACGGTGGAAAATGAGACAAACATTATACGGTTATGAAAATTTATATTACATAAGACAATAACAGCAATTTGCAGCTGATTCACCTGTTTTTAGGAAACTTTACATAACACAAAGCCCCAAACAAGGACAGAGCTGATGTTGGTGAAGGGAAGGAAGGTCTGGAGTGTCTGGGTGTGACACACTAAAGGGAGTCACAATAACACTAGAGGCAACACAGGGGCAGCCACCTCCACTAACTCTCCTATTACTTTCTCTTCAACTTGTCTTTTCTCCTTGTTTTATTTTTTTTTTCCTCTTTCTCCTTTAGTCTTCTTTTCTAATCCAATATTTTTTTCCTTTCCCTTTTCATCATCTTCTCTCCTCTTGTTTTATTTTCTACTCCTCTCATCTTTTCCCCCAGTTCCTTGTTCTCTTCCTCCTCTATCTTTTCTCCTCTTCTTGCCTGCTTTCTCCAACCTCTTTTTTATTCATCCTCTCCTAACATGCTCCCAAGTTTTTCAGTGTGATTACAACTTTTGATACAGGGAAATTAAAATGTTTTTTTTTGTTAAATGAAGACTGAAAAAATCAAGCAACTACATAAATACTGAATTTTATGATCTTATACTCAACAATAAAAGAGAAATGGTGAATTTGATAAGTTTATATTGGCTTCTCAAGTAAATTCATGAACTACTCTTTGAAATAAACAATTACCTCACTTGTACAACCGTAACATCAGGTAATTTTAAAATGTGCTGATCAAAACTGCAGCATTCACTCCAACAATGTCACCCCCACCATCACATGTCACACCACTGGCCACCACCACCACCATCACAGCACACACCACACACAAGGCAGTCACCTCCACACTTCCACTCCCTCACATGTTCTGCAGCTCTGTCTCAAATTCATTGATCTAGAATGCAGCTTCTTGTTTCATCCAGGCCATTTTTATAACTAAATTTTCACTAAGCATAACATAAAACTCATCTCTTGGCAAACTTATAATCTAGCTCTTCTTTATTGTACATTTCTTGAGAGATTCTGTCACAGTAAGTGGTAACAATATTTCACAAAATATATATATATATATGTATATGCCTCTAAAATGGAGGCATATATCAAGAGGTTTTGGGACATGCTAAGTAACATTTCAATTCCTGTAAAATAGACTGTGTAGTACATGTATCTAATTCATCACTTGATAACTAACAAAGCTAACAACCTGCTAATTAAATCAGATCTTCAGGTTCTTGTGATACAAAACATTCAAGTAAAAACTCACCTCAACCTTTCCCTTGAGCAGACATCTACAGCTTCCTGCCTCGACTTGTTCCTTCACCACAAAGTACAATACAGTACAAGCCAACATTATTAAGTCCTTGTCCATGAGAAACCTTTCACAGTGCCTGGCCCAAGAATGGCTCTCCTCACCACCTATGGCAAGCTCAGGCCACCACACCTGCCACACCTACACCTCCCCTTATTGACAGCAAATAAGGAAACACTGAACCAAATGGGCCTCAGCATCCAGGAAGGTGAAGGCGTGTACAAGACGGAATGAAACAGAGTTGTGTGGTGTACAGATAGGATGTGCTATTGAGATTTTGAATCTTAAACAATGTGAGGTGCTGAGATAAACCACTGACACTAAGGCTGGCTTGTATGAAGTTTGCAGATTTCAAAACTAAAAGAAATATTTTGACAAAAGACCAAAAGTGAAATGTGTGTGTTTGTGTATATGTATGTGTGTCTAGAAATAGTGGATGAGGCCCCACCAGCCTCAGGGCAGCATGTGTGGCCCAAGACCAACCCTCCACCAGTCACCACCCACTCTGACAGCCCTCATAATCAGGTTGCATCTCATCATCAACATATAAGAAATTCTGAAAAATTCAGCAACAATCAGTGTTGAACCAAAGCAAAATGACAAAATCTTGCTTTACAACAAAATATCACAGGTTTAGCCCTTGTGTTTTCTCCTCTTTAGCCCCTGGATGATGAAGACAGACTCAGTTTAGGTTAAGGCCCCACTAGAAGACTGAAGTCAGGCCTCCCTCCTCCTGCACTGACATCCACACTTTCAACATGTTCATCCTGTGACTGCCAGGATGTCAGCCCCACAGTTGCTATTAATGCTACAACCACACCCACTCACACTCACAGCTGACTCCTCGTGTCAAGGCACAGGAGTGAGTTGTGATGAGCATGATGATGTAGCAATGACAGTTTCAGTGCTTGCATCATTGGCCTCACAAGGACAAGTGACTGTGCTGAGGACGTACAAGGATGACGAGAGAGGTCTGACTATCCACTAACACAACGAGACCACGTATTTACAGCCTAAGTATTGAATGATTCCGATATGAAGACCTGCAGCAGTCTTTCAGGTATAAATATCTATTTCTGATATACTATACTTTATATATATTGCTAACCTTTACATCTCTAAAACTTTACATATTATCAAAAAGTGCATTTCAACAACAGTGATGGGAAATACAGCTCAAAACAGCCATCATTAACTAAATTATCCTCTCAAACACTCACACAACAAGCCTCCTCATGACAGACATCAAGCATCCAAGGTCCACTAAACCTATTAATACCATTCTCTGTCATCCTTTTAGACCAAAAACTTCATGGTTGCAATTTTCCATACACTTCAGCACACTTGGTATTACCCAGGTTGTGTTTTCAAAGCATCACATTTAGTAATCTGTCACTAAGAAGTCAGGGTGAGATGTTAGATCAGTGGTGTGGACATGTACATTTTGAAGCTCTTTTTAAGCTCACTACCTCCCCACAAGCCAAGGGTCATTGCTACATGTGGGAAAGATACCAGTTTCACAGAATATTCACACTCCATTAATTGCTAAATTGCATTGTAGAGACAGTTTTAACACTTTTCACATTGTAGATAAAACATTAATTAGGAGCTGATTACTAGTACACTTATCATTAAGAGGAAACAAACAAACCATTGGCACTGCATGTCATACAGCAGCTTAAGGGGACACCTTTCTCCCTGTGGGCAGCTGTTCACACTTTCAAACATTACAAACTTAATAGTATTTAAATAATCATATATATATATATATATATATATATATATATATATATATATATATATATATATATATATATATATATATATATATATATATATATATATATATATATATATATATCATGAAATTCTAATTCATAAATATTGGCTCTGATCTACACAACTACAGTGTTTTACTGCCTCACTAACATTTTTTGGCATCGGCAGGTGAATAAGTCTGTTTTACTTATACAAAGATTTTCTAACATTGGTGTCGCCTGCGTCAGTCTTGGTAATCTATCATTCTAAACATAAGAACATATATTTATTGCCATATTCAGAACATAACACACAAATAACACCATGAGTGCTTTGTTTGCCCCAGACAGCACAAAGCAGCAGTTTGTTGAGTGTTGCAGAGTTGTGTAGTGAGGAGCCACCAGGTGGTCAGTAGTAGTGAGGATCAGGGGCCATTCGGCCCACCCTGGTAAGCAGCAGCCCTCCCACAGACCCTCACCACAACCACATGCAGCTCTATGATTTGACTAGTAACAAATAAATAAATATATATATATATATATATATATATATATATATATATATATATATATATATATATATATATATATATATATATATATATATATATATATGAATGCCATATGTACATTTCTTACATGAAATTGCATAACTGTGATCAGCATTAGAGTTAATCATACTTTTAAGGTTTTTGCCACTGGCCACAAGGGATGTCTTCAGTGGTAATGCTGTGACTGATCACCTCTGGTCTCCCTCCTGTGTCTGTGTAAAGTGCAGCCTGACTGGTCACAACCGTTGCTGTACAAGTGGCACAACAAATGGAGCTATTCCCTCCCTACTTCTTCTGGCATGCAAGGTTAAATCTCTGCATCACAAAGTACAAGTTGTTAGCACCAAAAGTAGTCAATATTGAGTGGTATTAAGCTGGTGTCAACAAAGAAATTACATAATTCATTTCTCTAAGTGTTTTTAAAATAGCAAAAAAGCTGTTTCTTCTTAATACAACATTTTCAGTATTTTTGTATAACATGTTTGTAGCCATTGCCTGATGGAGCAGCTCACTAAATGTGTACTGCCTCACATAACAAAGGTTCATCCATACGGCTGGTGAGTGAAAAATTTCACCCAAGGTATAACCACACTAATAATGACTTGTATTTCACATGTATCACCTGCATTCTGTGTACTGTGTCCTTAATGCTCAAAACAAATAACAGATTTTTTTCTTTTTTTTTTCACAGGAACAGACTTTGAGCTTGAGTGACAAAGTGTGGCATCAATGCATCACTGACAGGACAACTCAGGACTGATTCAATCTCACCACACCTGACTCTCACTCCCTTCCTAAACTTCCTGCATGCCTACTCCAGTGACTCTCCAGTAAATTATCTAGTTTCCCTGTGATGTGACCTTATCTGACTTCAATTTATGGCAAGACAGAACCTGAAAACCACACAGGTAGGTTCTGTGAAGAGTGGTAGTCATGTCTGTATACACTAGATATTACATTACAGCAGATATTAGCAGTTTCTTCCAAGACCTCACTGTAATAGAGTGCCAGGACACCTCTACTGGCTTCCCGTAAACCTGACAGCTATAGTGCTGAGTGAGACAGCAAATGGTTGTGGCTTGTTACCAAATGCCAGACTCCTGAGTGCACCTAAATCTATGCCTGATGTAAATGCAAGACGAGCTGCATCAGTAATGGGTCAGACAAGTGTTATGTTAAAATGAGTTTCCTCTTCAAAGACACTTTACCTTTATATAAATAGTATCCTTTCCTAGTGACTGGAGATGTAAAGTCCCCCAAAAAAGATCTTCAGACCTGGTAATTACTTGGTCCCCACATTTAGGTTGCTGTACTTTATATTTTCCTGTCAGGGGTTCAATTCCCAGCCAGGGCATCTCTCATGGCTAAATATTTGTCCCTCCTTCAGATCAGCTATTTCTATGAAGCAGGACATGACACTCTGTGATAAGTCATAACTAGCCATGCATAATATGAAAGGCTGTGATGTGTCTTTAAGGAGGAAATACACTCAATTTAAGGTAACATTTGTCTGATTCATTCCACAGTCTGTTATCTGCCCTGCGGTGATTCAGTAAATAGACACAAACTGATGGTGAGTGATAGGCATTTCTGTCACCACATACAAGGGAATTTTAGTCTCAAGTAACTACCACAAGGGTAACACTGGGTAAGACTAGGGACTCAAGGTTGCCTGGTCCCTGTCTCCACCTTGACAGTAGAGTAACACACTGGACACACTTCCTCTGTGCTTTCTGTTTTCCCTCAGTCTTAAGTCCTCTGATTTGCTGGCAATCTCCTAACAAAAGCTAAGTTAATAGACTTCCAGCTGATCAGAGAATTTGAGACTGAAACATCAAAATTCCTCAGATAGATATACAGTTGAAGTGAGAGTCATTCAGCAGAAAAGACTCACTGCCCTCAGCTCACTCTCTTACACATGGTGGTCAATAAGAAAAGCCTGCACTAGTGGTGGCTTGACTCCTGAGTTATATAGCTACAATTTATATCTGCCCTGAGTTGGCATAGCACACAGCCTGTACTCAATCCTTCTCCTTTGGTCCCAGCATTTTGGCACAGTTCCCCATGCTGTGGCAACCCTTCACCACCACCAGTACTATTTTTGCATCACCATCATCATTACTGTATCAATACCATCACTACATACAAGTTCTCTATCAAGTAATGTGAGCAGCTTTTACTTAAGGGTCTTTTGATTCCTAGTAATGTAAGTTGGCATTATAATGACTCACTAACATTAGTGTATATGTCCATGCTACACAAAATCAGTACTCAAACATACATAGCAGTTCATGTCACCATGCACACTAATAATGAATACACACGTGCATCTGAGCTTGTTCGCTGATCAGTGTTCAGGTATGGTAATGTATTTTTTGGTACTATCAATGTACTTTTTGCAAGGCACACTAAGAACCTTTGGCCAAGTGTGTGAGAGTGAGAGTTCTCTCCTAGCACTGCACTGTCACACACTCCTATGCTCCTCTCTACTCAGAACAGTGACAATGGTTTGTCCTCTACACACTGCCATCATCTGCCACACCATCCTCAGTGACATAATGTTATTATCTTGACAGTATTAAGTGAGTATCTTTATCATATGGTTTAATATTTGATAAAAAATAGGTGAATAGTATTTTTGTCAACACTAAAATAGAATCCTATATTAGGTATAGTATCTACATGCTTGTGTATAAACAGGAGAAAATTCACCTTATCTGTCTATGAGATATTTGCTGTTATAGTCTTGAGTTACTTGACAAAAAATGCTTTCACTTACTGCATCATGCACAAATATGCTATTCATGAACAAAAAAGAGAAAAAAAGAAAAGGAATCAGGCATAACACATTACAAGCTCTTCATCAAATACATTACCTATGAACAAAATACAGTATCATCATTACATAACCCAAATACCTGTAACAGTGACCCTGCCTGACCATTCTTACCATATACAAATAAAACTACAACTTAACTATACCAATCAACCTGAAGAATTGAGTGAAAACAAGAGTGGCATAACAAGGTTCTCACAGTTCCTTCTTACACCTTCACAACACTCTCCCAGAGCTAAGGAATAGCCTCTTATGACTTCACAGCTCTTTTGACAACGCACATCACTCACTAACACTCCATCCTTCCAGTGCTTCACCTCTAAGACAGCCACAACAAGGTATTCACATGTGATACACAATAATGGGCATCTAGGCAGGTATCCAGTCTCTTGAGAATGTTTTATGCAAGTAGATAACACCAAGGACATCATGCAGCTCTAAACCACAAGCATCACTTACTACCACACTGTCCTTCCAGTGCTACACCCAAGGAATGCCTCAACAAGATGTTCCAAATCAGTACATGATAATGGGTACAAGCAGGTAACTCCAAAACCAAGCTTAATTCACTTTTAATCAGTTCTTTCAGTGCCTCACCTCAAAACTATCTAAGACAGGGTGTTCTCTGGTGATACACACTAATGAATAGCCAAATGAGTATGTGGCACCTTTAAGAATGTATTACACCTGCTCACACCAAGGACATCATTACAAATCCTTGTGTTGCTGCAAGAAATGTCTTCACAGAGGCACTCAGGCAATGATTCATAACTGACAGTGAAATGAAAACAGGTTGAGCATTGCTGGTAAGGATGGTAAGTATACCTGTCCAGTGTCTATCCCATCACCTGTAATGCATTCTTCTAAGTCATTATCTACAGTTTAGGGCACATCACACTCATTGCTTATTCCACATCACAGCACACAGTACCCATGGTAGCACATACAAGACATTACAAAGGTAAACGAGAGACGCTTATGGAAGCAGTTGAAGAAAAACACCTCTGCAGGAACTGAATACTTAACATGTCAGTTTATTCATCAAGATCTTAATAACCATTGCAAATTTTTCTTTTTAATAAAATCAATTTCTTTATCATCCTGTGCTTATTTACTTGTCTGTATGTATGTCAATTATTTATTCTATACATGTCTGCCTGTCTGTCTGGTTGTCTGTCCACACAAACTATAAAATTACATTTGAACAAGTATACGTACTTTGCACCACTTTATTATTCAAGACACATCTCTCTCTCTCTCTCTCTCTCTCTCTCTCTCTCTCTCTCTCTCTCTCTCTCTCTCAACTGATATTACTATATGTTATAAAATAAATAAATATTATAAATAATGAAGATAATAATAATAATAATCTTCCTCTGTTGGTATTTTCCATTTTCATATGTAGTCACACAGTAATGATAATAATAATAATAATAATAATAATAATAATAATAATAATAATAATAATAATAATAATAACAATAATAATGAAACAATAACTATAATAAACAGATATATAAAAGACATAGGCAGACCAAGTATTGCTTCTAAAGACAACACCCAGATTTATGTATCATGTCTGTGCCACCACTACAAATACTTATCACTTCTTTTAGTAACATAATTTGTGTGCTCATCACCACATTCACATATAAAACATGATTAGTAATACGCCTTTTTATGACATTAACAACTCATTTAAGAGGATAAACATACCTATTTAAAACTTTCACTTCCATACAAGTATACCTTTTATCTTTTCCCTTAATTAATAGTAGATCATCTCTCTCTCTCTCTCTCTCTCTCTCTCTCTCTCTCTCTCTCATAAAGGAAAGGAGCACATAACAAACAGGTAAAGTAACACTGCATCCATTACAAAATTTTCTATTATTTTCTACTTCATTACTTTAGACGCAACTTTTTTTTCTTCATTGTCCCCTTGCCCCGTCTCCACACACATTGAAAAGCAATTCAAGACAATACTTATCACATCACAAATACCATAAATGGCAAAAATACTTCTCTGACAAGTCAATATTACGGAACTGAAACGAGGGTGTGCAAGCCGGCGGCCCACAGCACGCCACAGCATTGAGGCGGCGGTGGCGGTGTTGTGTTGAGAGTCGTGGTGATGGTGGTCTTATTAACTCTGATTGCTACAGCTTCGCAGTCTTAATGAGGAGTAAGTTTTTAGTCTAGAAATTTGAAAAATACCACTGACATGAAATGGAGCTGATGAGTATTTCAGTGTCTGTAATTTTATTTGTTTACTGATATTTGAGTAGAATGTAAGTTTTTTAAGTTCTCATATGTTTGGTCATAACCAGTCGGAGGTGACTGGAGCAGCGAGTGAAGACAGGTGGAAATCATGACAATAACCACGAGTCTGACTACCGAAGTGACGCGGCTTTCCGGGAATCTAATTCTACGGTAGTAACAATGTATTCTTCACTGTCGTAAATTGATTTTCTTTAGAGGATGAGAGAGGAGATTGTACATGGCAGTTACGTTATGTTAAGTAAAATCAAAATAAATGGCGACGATGATGACAAAAATAAAGAATACAATCTTTTCAGAAAAATGAATTCCGCCAAACTGAGACAATTGGCGCCATTCTGTCATTGTTCACGTCTTACCAGCAACACTTGTTTCTTGGTGCATTTTGGCATCCTTTTTCGAAGTTTTGGCTTCAAAATGTCACTTATTGGTTCTTTGGGAGATATATCAGGCCAGATACACAGATACGTACGCGTGGGCACTGGAAAGCCGACACCCGCACCCAAATGTTTACGCTAGGTGACTCCTCCAAACAGACTGCCGTTCCAAAGGCTCAGGAGTAGAGCCACATGTAGCATCAAGATCAAGATCAAGTCTACTGCACATTTGACGCAGTTCTGGCTAGGACACGTGTATATCACCTAGATACATCCTTCCATAGTGTTCTAGTGACGTGGCGTGTCTCGAAAATACCAAAAAATACCTAGAACATCTTTCTTTCCACAAATAGCTATTAACACATTGGGGAACTCACTGGCGGAGGGTACACACGCGCCAGCCAGACACTCAGATAGCCTCTATTGAAGGAAGCATACAGGCAGACCCATTACCTAAAAGGGAAGGTCATTCTTGTAACGCATCTGTGGGAAAAACTGACTTAAGTATAAGGGAAGCCGGTCTGGAAGTTGATCTGGGAGAAGTTTTAGTCTGCGGCATTCCGTCCGTTACTTCTTCAACTTCAGTGACGCCATTCCCCTCCTGCACCGCTGACCCATTGAGTTTGTGCCCCAGTTCCGCCTCCCCGCCGCTTGGGTCTTCCCCTGCCTCCTCCTGGGGTACTGTCACAACGTCCACCTTCGGCTCTGTTTTGTCTGAGTCCGTGCGGATGTGGGTCAGAGTGTACAGGTTACCCATAAACATGTACTGCTCCTTCACCGCCTCGTCTGGGATGCGGCCTGGCTCGTCTTCCTCTTCGTCATCCTCCGTGATGTCCCCGGAGCCGCCCGTGTCCTCGTCAGGGAGTCTGGGGACATGGGATTTATGCTGTAATGAAATCTTGCCATCAAACGGACCAGATTTTTACATACACCAACTGTTTTGAATGCTCTCTCTCTCTCTCTCTCTCTCTCTCTCTCTCTCTCTCTCTCTCTCTCTCTCTCTCTCTCTCTCTCTCTCTCTCTCCATTTTTGTACATATTTGCATTTATTTCATCATCTTTCTTGAATTCTTATTTCTTCGCTTCTCTCTTCCTTCTATCTCATTTCCTTTCATTTACCTCCTCCTTTAGAGGCTAATCGTAAATAAGTAAATAACGAAAATAAAGAGGTGCATCACAAGGGAAAATGAATTATGTAAGAGAATTGCTTATAAAGGGAATCGCCTCCTTTCCTATTGACTGCTCGAAATAAGACGACAATAAATGGGGGCGTATCACAAGGGACGATGAAAAGCGAATCGCAAAAGGCAAGGGAATTAACGAGGAAGAGTAGTAAGCAAACCAGTAAAGTAAGGAGCATAAAGGGAGTGTGTTAAATAATGAGGGAATTGAATAAGCTTGAGCGTCTATCACACTAGACTTGAGGGTGTTATTTCCTTCGATCTTAAGGCAAATGATGGTAGCAGCAATGGTAGCTTCGACTCAGGCACACACACGGCTCTGCTACCATCCGCCACACTCTTTCTTCAGCTCTTTTTTTTCGAGTCCCACAACAATGGCTGCCTTATTTATGAGTAATGATCTGTTCTCTGGCAATAACAGAGCCATGTTGGTTCTACGTGTGTACAGCTGCAGGCAGAGTCATTTGTGGAGAGAGTGGCTGGTTTGATGAAGAGTCTAGTGTCAAACAGACGGCTGCATTTGACACGGTGTTCATCACTTGCCTCGGGAACTTGATGTGAGGCACAGGATACACACATTTCATCCTGCAACACGCAAAACAAACAAAAACACGCAAGGTTCACGCGAGCACAAACGATGCATGCCCAGTGTCGCTAGAATAGTGCACGCAAATCCCCAAGAAACATTGGTATTGCCGCTATTTCTATTAAAACAGGAGCCATCGTTTATAATCTGTCTGTCCTTGAGCCTCAGATAAAGTTATTTGGGTTTTCTTTTGATGATAATTATAATCTAACAAGGATACTGAATCATCTTTGAGAAATCTCTCTCTCTCTCTCTCTCTCTCTCTCTCTCTCTCTCTCTCTCTCTCTCTCTCTCTCTCTCTCTCTCTCTCTCTCTCTCTCTCTCTCTCTCTCTCTCTCAGACTATAGCATACATTAAGTTTCGTTCTAATCAATACATTTTCATCCTCACTGATGCAATCTTAATAAGTCCAATGCATTCCTTAGCGAAGCAACGCCCAAACCCTTTTCAGGCCAACGTGGGAAGGTTTCTCAAGAGGAGCAATAAGAGGTGTCTTAATCAGTGAGGCGCTGCTGGCATACACAGTGCATTTCAGTGCCGCTCATACCAACGATAGTGGAGTGAATCAGTCAGGCAGTGTAGTTTACCCATAAACCAGTATATTAATCAGCTAATCTCAGAATGTGTTCGTGAATATCAAAATGAGAAAAAGAAAGTGAGCAAACACAAATCAGCATGACAGAAACCGGTGCAGCAAAGGAACTATATGGTAATTAGGGTGAGAATATGACGTCAATGATGTTGCCTGGCGCTTTGATGCAGATCCCTTCAATAATACGACACGACGAACAGGGAGGTGGTGAAAGGGGCAACACACACGAGCAGGGGTGTCTAGATTACTCACGACACAGAAGCCACGAGGAACTCTGCAATAATAAACATTTATCAGTTAAAAAGACGAGATTACCGCGGGTCTGACCTCGGTGGGTGAAGGAAGAGGAGGAAGAGGCATCACAGGGCACTCTTCGTGTGTGTGTGTGTGTGTGTGTGTGTGTGTGTGTGTGTGTGTGTGTGTGTGTGTGTGTGTGTGTGTGTGTGTGTGTGTGTGTGTGTGTGTGTGTGTGTGTGTGAAGGGAAGGCATGGTGTGGTCAAGAAAGATAAATAATTTGAGGTGAAAATGTTGTATTGAAATGGTGTGGCAGGGGAAAGGAACACACACACACACACACACACACACACACACACACACACACACATGGCATCAAAGCCATAATACCCAAGGGAAAAGGAGTAATGAGAAACTGGAAAAGACAATGAGGTTTGGATGCCTCGTGAAGAAGATGAAGAAGAAAAAGAAGAAGAAGAAGAAGAAGAAAAAAGAAGAAGAAAAAGAAAAAGAAAAGAGAGAGAGAGAGAGAGAGAGAGAGAGAGAGAGAGAGAGAGAGAGAGAGAGAGAGAGAGAGAGAGAGGAGTAGGAGGACGGGGGAAGGGCAAATTAAATTAAACGTAGAACTGGAAACGCAAAGAGCTTTCACATGTTCCCCCATACGAAACATTATACTCTTTATTAACAAATCTATCTACCTTCAAACATCACCAGCACAACCGTGACATCCTTAACGCGACAAAATCTGCTGGTAATTTGGTAGAGAAAGCATAATTTCAACCCTAAAGCCCATTAACACTGGTTCTGTCTGATCACTTAACTTATTCCAACTATTTCGGTCTTTTGTTCAATCCTTTCATGCGCTGGTGAGTCTGCCCTGCATTTCCCAACGTCATTCTCCAGACGGCCAGCTAACTGTGAACTAAATAGGTCACGTGGTGAAGCCACAGAACGCCCCCTTCCTCGTTCTGCATTTTCTCATGTCTACGATTTGAACTGTTTCACAAGAGGAGTATCAAGACACATAAAAAGTAAATTGGCTAATTCTCCTGCTGCGGTATTACTAAGGGGGCTTCTTTATATATGTATACTTCTTTGTGTCCCTGGCCGGCCTCTCTGACATGTAAGGGAAACAAATCTCACCTAACGGGTACGTCATTGCTGGGACTGGCGGCCTGGCTGCTGCTCAGAGTCCCCCACTGCTGGGCACACTCTTGCAGCCGCCGCCGTCTCTCCACTTCCTCCGTCTCCGAATCGTAATCGGGACCCTGCAACACAGAGCAACACCTGATTCAACACCTGCGTCACTTAGATTACACAACACGTGCCAAAACTGCTACACCTGAAATTACACTGATATCCCAATACATATGGATATATCATACCTGTTATAACACATTATACATCGCTACGATTGAAATAACACATGTAGCGTTACTCCTACAACATATAAAGCTGACCTCACAAGGCATAGTGGTAATAAAACACCATTACATATATACAAGATAATAAGGGCTTCAAATACTTACGTTTTCTATCTTCTCATCGAGCATCATAAAGAAGTCCTGTTGGCTTTCTGAGATTTTCCTGGAAATGAAAAGGAAGAGTTAGCCGGTGTGTATGTGTGTGTGTGTGTGTGTAGCAACCGCCCCCCACCCCCAGCATCCGAATGTCCAGTCTTCCTTCAAGTTCTGTGACTCAAAAAGAAGAAATAGAAGATTAATTGTGATAGTCTTTTACCTCCTTCTTCTGTTTCGTCCCTCAAGTCGTCGAGCCGCGCGTGTCCTTGTCTAAGAATTTCCCTTCCACTTTCTCTCTCTCTCTCTCTCTCTCTCTCTCTCTCTCTCTCTCTCTCTCTCTCTCTCTCTCTCTCTCTCTCTCTCTCCTTCAAATCTTTAAAATCTTCCCTCCTTTTTCTCCTCTTTCTCCTTCTCACTACTTCCCAATTCCCTATCCTCCTCTTCCTGTTCTTCACATCTTCCCTCTTCCCTCCCTTATTTTCCTTTTCCTTGTCTTTCCCAACTCTCCTTCCCCCGCTCCACACTCTTCTTTCCTTCAACAACATTCCTCTTCCTCCTCCTCCTCCTCCTCCTCCTCCTCCTCTTCCCTTCCAAACACACACAAAACAATTACTTAGAAGCATAAACAAGTGTAACAGGCTAATAGCTTTATAAATGCAGTAAGCAGAGGGGGTGAGAAGCCTGGGAGAGAGAAAGAGGGGAATTGGAGTGGGTTGGGGAGAGGGAGGGGGGTGAGGGGGGAGGGCAGACAAACGGTGACGGGAGGAAGGAAAAAATAATACAAAAAATGGATATATCTTAGGCAGGAGAAGGAAGGGCTGAGTTTGTTTGTTTGTTTGTCTTTTCATGTGTATCCTCAGTAGTCTAGAAACTCTCTCTCTCTCTCTCTCTCTCTCTCTCTCTCTCTCTCTCTCTCTCTCTCTCTCTCTCTCTCTCTCTCTCTCTCTCTTGTTTTCGTACATGTTTACTGGCGTCTTCCTGTGTGTGTGTGTGTGTGTGTGTGTGTGTGTGTGTGTGTGTGTGTGTGTGTGTGTGTGTGTGTGTTTCCTGTATTCTTTATAAATGTATTTTTACTTTTATTTCTTTGAGTTTGTATTTTCTCTGTTTTTTTTTTTTTTTTTTACTGGTTCTGTGTTTGTCCCTTCGTTCCTCTTCCTCTTCTTCCATTCATCTGTTTATCTGTTAAATCTGTAAATCTTTTTTTTTTATATGTTCTTCATGTTTTCTCTTCGATTTGCGTGTTCCTGTTTCTCTTCCCGTTTATCCTTCTGTCCTTTATATTAAGCGTGTTTCTCTGCTTCTTCTTGTGTCGCTTTGTTTATCCGTCCTTCCTTTTGTTTCTCTGTTTCTTTATCTGTCTATCTTCCATCTATTTGTTTTATCTGTCCTGTTTTGTCTACCAGTCTGTTCGTCTTTCCGTTCATGTATCTATCCATCCACCTATCTGTCAGTCCGTTCATCTATCCTTCTCTTCGTCTGTGTTCCTATCATCTGTCCACTCCGTCATCCTTCTTTCTACTCCTGTTATTTGTTTATCCTGTTGCGGTACACGGCAACTGTGCAGGTGAAGTCGCGCATGGACACCTTCTGACCTGACCTTAGTCCCAGTCTCACAGTGGCCACCACCCCTTGCTTAGCCCTTGTCCTGACATATATTATCGTACAACTTATTCATTACAAGCATATAATCATCTAGAAGTCTTTATCTCACACACTTCCACTGCCACAAATGAGCGGCACCACACCGAGATTCTACACTCCAAGGCGACAAACACACACCGCCACCACTCAGCCGCCTCGCTGCTGCCCACGCTGCCGCTGTGCCACGAAGCTGCTTGGTTGAAAGCCCTTCCCTGCCATCCTGCTGGTGTTCCTGTGTTCCTGCGGCCGCCTCTAGCTAACCTACCGGCCCTACACACCTCCAGTGTTGGGATGAGTCTGCCATACAGTCCCGGCTGCCTCACCGCACCACCAAAGCGCCTGTTCACCGCTCACCGCTGCCGACCCCCCACCGTCGCAACTCGCCCTCCGTCACCTGGCCCTACACCCCATCCTGTGGCCTCTACAATTTCTATTGGGTTGCCTGCATGCTTGTAGCTGCCCGTGTTCCCTGCCACCGTCTGCTCAACCCCACACGGTTGGTTCCACGCCTACGCTCACGCCAGTGGTCCTGCTCCCTGGACCTGCCTCTGCTCCTCGCCTGTGGTTGATGCTGCAGTGCACAGCTACTGCGCAGGTCAACCCAAGGGGCGACCTGACCTGCCTCATTCTCAGTCGCACTGTGGCCGCTACGGTGCCACCCACATGGCTGACCATCCTCTGTCCCTAGCGGCCTACCTTGTCTACTCTGTATTATGCATGCCAGGTAACTGAGCCTGGTGCATGCATTATAGCGTGGAGCCTTTTTAATACACGCATTATGTCGGCAACTATTCTTTCCCTTATACATCATAACAAATTCTTCGTCCCTCTGTCTGTCATCCACTATCTCTCTCTCCTCCGGGTTGTGTACTTGTGCCCGCCTGGCTGTCTCTCGGTCTGTTTATCTCTCCTGTTGTTTGTCTAGCTGTAGCTGGTCTGGGATGTGTTTTCGCCTCAGCCCGGGGTGTGGAGGCGCAGGGTGGGGTGCAGGGGGCAAGGGGCGGCGGGCCTCTCCCAGCGGTGTACTCACGCCTGGGCCAGCAAGGGACCCCCGCCACCCAGGGCCACCAACTTGTTGCTCAGCTGCTGCTGCTTCCTGCCAGAGCCCCCTCCGCCGCCGCCGCCACTGCTGGTGGAGTCTCCGTCGCTGTCACACTCCGAGTCGCCTTCTGCGGAAGGGAGATAAAGGGTGCATAAGTCGCAAGGAATGGCTGGGTAAATGACCGAGAGTTTTTGGTGCCGCGGCAACGAAGTCAGGTGGAGCCACCGAAAAGTCGAAACTTCATGTTTAGTTGAAAGATTAAAATAAAGACTTTGTTCAACATCTGATATGTAAAAAAATTCAAGTTCACAACAGCAGTCACAAATAAAAGGAAAAAAAAAAATTCCATTACAGATTAGAGAAAACAGAAAGATGAACGTGAAGAGGAAATAAAAATATAGAGGAGGTGAGATGAGGTGGGCGTGGCGTGCCTTTCCCCAGTGCTCTCCTGTGGCAAGTAAATAAACAAATCTGTTCCCAGCCACATAATCAAGACTTAGAAATGTATATACACATCGACACGGTTCGGTACAACACCAACCACCTAACAAACACCAGACCACATAAACACCTGACAACGAAGCCACCACAGCTACAACACCCGCAGTAGGCAGCACACACCACACCTGTCCTGTACTTCTGCTGCCAGTGGATATTGACCGGCGGAGGGCTGTGGGCGGGGCGGTATTGCGGTGTGTGCTGCTACTGAGGGCGGAGCGATACTAGTACAGGCGCAGGGGTATATTATTACCGGAATTATGCCTTCATTCACGCCCCATCCGTACCTGTGCAATATTTCCCAGCTCACCCGCCACCAGCCTCACCTGCCACCACCCTCATCTGCCACCAGCCTCACCCGCCACCAGCCTCACCCGCCACCAGCCTCACCCGCCACCTGCCTCACCTGTCACCAGCCTCACCCGCCACCAGCCTCACCTGCCACCAGCCTCACCTCCCACCTGCCTCACCCGCCACCAGCCTCACCCCCCACCAGCCTCACCCGCCACCAGCCTCACCCGCCACCAGCCTCACCCGCCACCAGCCTCACCCCCCACCAGCCTCACCCGCCACCAGCCTCACCCGCCACCAGCCTCACCCGCCACCAGCCTCACCTGCCACCAGCCTCACCCGCCACCAGCCTCACCCGCCACTAGCCTCACCCGCCACCAGCCTCACCTGCCACCAGCCTCACCCACCACCAGCCTCACCCGCCACCAGCCTCACCCCCAACCTGCCTCACCTGCCACCAGCCTCACCCGCCACCAGCCTCACCCGCCACCAGCCTCACCCGCCACCAGCCTCACCCCCCACCAGCTTCACCCGCCACCAGCCTCATCTGCCACCAGCCTCACCCGCCACCAGCCTCACCCCCCACCAGCCTCACCCCCCACCAGCCTCACCCGCCACCAGCCTCATCTGCCACCAGCCTCACCTGCCACCAGCCTCACCTGCCACCAGCCTCACCTGCCACCAGCCTCACCTGCCACCAGCCTCATCTGCCACCAGCCTCACCTGCCACCAGCCTCACCTGCCACCAGCCTCATCTGCCACCAGCCTCACCTGCCACCAGCCTCACCTGCCACCAGCCTCACCTGCCACCAGCCTCACCCGCCACCTGCCTCACCCGCCACCAGCCTCACCCACCACCTGCCTCACCTGCCACCAGCCTCACCTGCCACCAGCCTCACCTACCTCCAGTCTCCAGCATCCATATCGACACAGCAAAACACTTCTCACTGTTTCTCTACCTTCCTCTCATCCCCTGCCCACTTCACCTTCTCATACCTACTACCTACTGTACCTACTCTCTCTCTCTCTCTCTCTCTCTCTCTCTCTCTCTCTCTCTCTCTCTCTCTCTCTCTCTCTCTCATTCATTGACATTATTCATCGCACAATTTACAAAAGTTGTCATAAATACAGTTTACACAGCCTCCCTCCCCGAACACACACACACACACACACACACACACACACACACACACACACACACACACACACACGATAGTTCGCCTATATTCAGAGATCAGTAATCTTTTCATCAGCATCAACACACATACACATACACACCACCACCACCACCACTACATAAATACATAAACACACTGTTTCTGCTTTCACAACATCAAACATCACACAATACCTGCACAATAAGCCACAGATACGCATCACCCCACACACACACACACACACACACACACACACACACACACACACACACACACACACACCACTAAAACCAAGAATACCATATCCTCCATCACTTCAACTATCTTCTTCTCTCCCAAAGGATTCCTCCTCCTCCTCCTCCTCCTCCTCCTCCTCCTCCTCCTCCTCCTCCTACTCCTCCTCCTCTTTCTCGTCCTCCTTCGCCTCCTCCTCCTCCTCCTCTTGACAAAATGAGTCTGAAGGGATGAGTAACAAGATAGCACGTAATTAGAGAGAGAGAGAGAGAGAGGAGAGAGAGAGAGAGAGAGAGAGAGAGAGAGAGAGAGAGAGAGAGAGAGAGAGAGAGAGAGACGTGGATGCTAACATTACGCTCCCCAACCTTGTTAATGTAGTACTCTCTCTCTCTCTCTCTCTCTCTCTCTCTCTCTCTCTCTCTCTCTCTCTCTCTCTCTCTCTCTCTCTCTCCTCTCTTCTCATACCGTGGATTAATTACCCCTCCCTCTCACATTTCCTCTTTATAACCATTTTCCTCGATTTAATTAAAGTTTCTCTGCTCCTCCCCCCTCCTCTTCCTCCCTCTCTTTCTCTCTCCCCAAACATCCTACTCCTCTTTTTTTTTCCTCTCTTCCCACTCCTTTCTCTCATATTCCATCCCTCTTCCCCCTCCGCTTTCTTTTCCTCTCCCTTTTCTCCTCTCCTCTCTCCTCTCTCTCTCTCTCTCTCTCTCTCTCTCTCTCTCTCTCTCTCTCTCCTCTCCTCTCTCTCTCTCTCCTCTCTCTCTCTCTCTCTCTCTCTCTCTCTCAAGATAAATTTGGACAAAGAGAAGCTTGAGATGAATACCGGTGTGTGTGTGTGTGTGTGTGTGTGTGTGTGTGTGTGTGTGTGTGTGTGTGTGTGTGTGTGTGTGTGTGTGTGTGTGTGTGTGTGTGTGAACTGAGTCTATACATGACGAAATAACAAATTGCTGGAAATATATGAAAGTACTATTATGTAATATAGAGAAACTTAAATAAACAATGTGACTTCCGAGTGACTGAAACAGAACGAGGTGTGGCCACGTGGAACCTTCGCTTGTCCAGGACCAAAGCTCACCATTTCGTATCCCGTTGCTCAAGTTCACCAAAAAGTTTACTGAGCTTGTCTAGAAAGTTTAAAGGTACAAAAATAAAAAAGAATTTATTGTAAAAGGTGCGGGTTTGGGCGGCTAGGACCTTCTTTAGTGAGAGAGAGAGAGAGAGAGAGAGAGAGAGAGAGAGAGAGAGAGAGAGAGAGAGAGAGAGAGAGAGAGAGAGGGAGGGG
>NC_087176.1:9362500-9365000 GCF_035594125.1 Scylla paramamosain
CCTCCTCCTCCTCCTCCTCCTCCTCCTCCTCCTCCTCCTCCTCCTCCTCCTCCTCAGCCACTCCCTCTCTTCCTCCCTCCCGTGACTTCCTCAACGGCCTCTTCTCCCTCTTCCCTGTCGCCCTGTCTCTCTCTCTCTCTCTCTCTCTCTCTCTCTCTCTCTCTCTCTCTCTCTCTCTCTCTCTCTCTCTCTTGAAAGTGTCTGATTTAAAGTCTAGCTCATAACTAAGACTTTTACTTCTTACTCTTCCTTTCCTTTCCTTTCCTTTCTTTGTTTCCTTCTTCCTCTCATTTACTTGTTTATTTGCTTGTTTATTCCATCTCTTTCTTTGTAGCTTTCTTTTCTTATCTTTTGTATTTTTTTTTCTTTTTATCGCCACTTTTCAGTTGAATCTTCATTTTCTTTCTTTTTATTGTTTTTTTTTCTTTTCTGATTTTTTTGCCTTATTTATTTTTCTACGCTCACTTTTTATAAGTCTATTACTTTTTTTTCGTTCTATTTTCTTTTTTTTCTTTCTCTTGCCATTTTTCATGATTTTTTGTCCTCTAATGTCTTCCTTTATCTCTCTCTTTCTTTCCGTTTCCTTCGTTCTCCCCTTGCTCTCCTTCTCTTCTTCTCCCTCATGTTCTCTCTTTCTTCCTCTTTCTCATATTTTCCTCCCTTTTCCTCTTTCCCTACCTCTCTTTCCTCCTCTAATCTCTCATCTTTTTTCTTCTTTTTCTCTTTCTCTTCTCTTTGTCTCTCTCAAGTTCTTTCTCCCTTCCTTCTTCTTCTTTTCCCTCCCTCTCTTTTCTCTCCTCTAATCCCTCACCTCCCTTTCATTCTCTTCCTCCTCCTCTTCTCTTTCTCTCATGCTCTCTCTCCCTTCTCCTCCCTTCCCTATTTCCCCCTTCTCCCTTCTCCATCTCCCTTCCCTCTCCCTCCTCCCTCTTCTCCACATCACTGCCTCTCCCAATGTTTCCTCTATTCCCTCCCTTCCCTTCTCCTCCCTTTCCTTCCCTTCCCGGCTCACAAGAAACACTTAACAAAGCTATAAATCAATACTCTCTCTCTCTCTCTCTCTCTCTCTCTCTCTCTCTCTCTCTCTCTCTCTCTCTCTCTCTCTCTCTCTTGCTAGCCACTATTTCTCAACTCATTCTCTCTCTCTCTCTCTCTCTCTCTCTCTCTCTCTCTCTCTCTCTCTCTCTCTCTCTCTCTCTCTCTCTCTCTTCCTCTTAATATACTTTCCTCCTCCTCATCTCTTCCTATGTCCTCCTTTTCTCTCCTCTCTTCTTTCCTTCTCCTTTCTCTCTTTCCTCCTCTTCCTCTTTAAGATTTCACTACTCACCAAACCTCACCCTTCTTACCTATTTGCTTTCTCCTCCTCCTCCTCCTCCTCCTCCTCCTCCTCCTCCTCTTCCTCCTCCTCCTCCTCCTCCTCCTCCTCCTCCTCCTCCTCCTCCTCCATACCATTAATACTTCCCTTTTTATCGTTATAATTATTAAACCTTCTCAAAACTCAAACCAAGGAGAGAGAGAGAGAGAGAGAGAGAGAGAGAGAGAGAGAGAGAGAGAGAGAGAGAGAGAGAGAGAGAGAGAGAGAGAGAGAGAGAGAGAGAGACTCGAAATGGCCTTTAGCATCCATCCCATCAAATCAAGAAATACAAAGGAAAACAAACAGCAACAGATCTTTTGGCCCCTGGTAAGTCATCTGCTGATAAAGAAAACACGTCTGAACAAGAATGAGTTCCCGCGACAGAAGGAATTTGCGAGTAAAGGCTTGAATTCCTGCTTATATTGGACAACTGGGATCTCGCAGGTAAAGGCTAGGTTAGGTTGGGTTGTTAGGTTAGGTTAGGTTAGGTTAAGTTTGGTTAAGTTAGGTTAGGTTAGGTTAAGTTTAGTTAGGTTAGGTTAGGTTAAGTTAGGTTAGGTTAGGTTAGGTTAGGTAAGGTTACCTCGTCCAATTTTCCTGTCCCATGCATCCTTCCTACTTTTTTCTTTGTTTTTTTTTTTTTTTTTGAGTGGTGGGAAATTATATAATGTAAATGGAGAGATAAAATAAGATATGTGAATTAGTCCAAAACGGTGTCAGCTGGGCATTGCGTTAAAGGTGTTTGTCCAGGAGAATTTTTTTAAAGTATCAGCTGTATTTAAGTAAACGATGGTCGAAGGCATTCCCACTCAAGCGAAGAAGTGTTTAGCTTCATTTGTTTGAAAAAAAAAAAAAAAAAAAAAATATATATATATATATATATATATATATATATATATATATATATATATATATATATATATATATATATATATATATATTCTATTATCTTTATTTATTTATTTATTTTACTTTTTTTTTTTTGTATTGTCGGTGAGTTTTACTATTTTTGCAAGCGATATCTTCGTCTATGTCATTACATATTGAAAAAAAAAAAAGTCGGTCCCAAAACTTTACCTTCAGGAACGCCACTGGCTACGTCAACCCAATCTGGTGATTAACTGTTTATTACCACTTGCTGTGTAC
>NC_087176.1:9370000-9375000 GCF_035594125.1 Scylla paramamosain
TAAAACACACTTATTTACACAGCGAATCTCTCTCTCTCTCTCTCTCTCTCTCTCTCTCTCTCTCTCTCTCTCTCTCTCTCTCTCTCTCTCTCTCTCTCTCTCTCTCTCTCTCTCTCTCTCTCTCTCTCTCTCTCTCTCTCTCTCTCTCTCTCTCTCTCTCTCTCTCACTCTGCTCTCTGTGTGTGTGTGTATGTGTGTGTGTGTGTTCTACGGCAATGTAATTTTCTTGTAAATTTTTTATCACGCACGCACACACACACACACACACACACACACACACACACACACACACACACACACACACACACACACACACACACACACACACACACACACACACACACACACACATTAGATTACATCGCAAAGCTTTATTCAGTACACTTCAATACACCAACACTTCACTCTACATATAGATAGAAAGACAGACAGGTAGACAGATAGATACATAGACAGTTAGACAGATAGACAGATAGACAGATAGATAGACAGATAGACAGATACATAGACACTTTTATTGACCACATATAAACCACACCAAACTCGACCAGCACCACCATCACCATCACCACCGCCATAACAAAGAATCCACCACCACCATCACCACCACTACCACAATTTATCATCTTAATGGCCCTAGCAACATTCTACCACCATCACCAACGCCACCACCACCACCACCACCACCACCACAACAACAACAACAACAACATGAACACAATGAATCACCTCTACCACACAATGAAGTTAACATACCACACCACTACATCACCACCACCACCACCACCACCACCATCACCACCACCACCACCTTTCTCCCATTCCCTCCTCCCTTTACGTATATTCCCTACATCTTCCCTTCACTATCCCATTCCCCTTCCTTCCCCCTCATTCCACTCTACCAATGTTCCCAGCCCTTATCTTTCCTTCCCCCTTTCTCCCCCTTTTCCCTTTAACCGTAACCCTTTCCTCTCTCCCCCATAGCATCCCCTACAACTCGACACCTCTCCATCACCCCTACAAGACCGCCAACAAAAGCCTCCCATACATGACTTCTTTTTTCCTCCCTCTCTCTCTCGGAATGTCACTAATCGATACATACCAGTCGACCTTTCACCTGTTGTCTCCCTCTCCCTCTCTCTCTCTCTCTCTCTCTCTCTCTCTCTCTCTCTCTCTCTCTCTCTCTCTCTCTCTCTCTCTCGTGAAAGGTTAAGTAGTAAAAAGGGAGTAGAGGAAAGAAAAAGGGTTTAAATGGAGGTTAAGGAAGAGGAGGAGGAGGAGGAGAAGAAAAGAAGAGGAAGAAGAAAAAGATGATGAGGAGGAGGAGGAAAAGGAAGAAGAAATACAAAGGAAAAACAAGCATCAACGAACATTTTAGTTTGATGATGAAGGAGGAAGAGAAGGATAAGGAGGAGGAAGAGAAGGAAACGGAGAAGGAAGAGAAGGAAAAGGAGAAGGAAAAGAACAAGGAGGAGGATGTGAAATGAGGGAAACAAAAAGAATGAAACGAAAGACAGAGGAAACTAGCAGAATCCCCAGTTTTCCTTCTCCTCCTCTTCCTCTTCCACCTTCTCTTCCTTCTCCTCCTCCTCCTCCTCCTCCTCTTCTTCTTCTTCTTCCTCCTCCTCCAATCTTTCTTCACTTCCTATTCTCGTCTCTTGGTAAATGATGCCTCCACTTTGTTTTTTTTCAACTCCTTCCCTCCTTCCTTTTTTTTATCTTGTTCCCCGTTTCCTCTCTCTCTCTCTCTCTCTCTCTCTCTCTCTCTCTCTCTCTCTCTCTCTCTCTCTCTCTCTCTCTCTCTCTCTCTCTTGCGTGTGTGCATGTGCGCGTGTGTAATTATAGGAAAACTTGCACGTGAAATGAGGAAAAAAATGAAAAACAAGAAGCAGATGAAGACATTTTCTATAATTAAGTTGTGAGAGAGACAGAGAGAGAGAGAGAGAGAGAGAGAGAGAGAGAGAGAGAGAGAGAGAGAGAGAGAGAGAGAGAGAGAGAGAGAGAGAGAATAAAAACAAGTCGTTACGAGAGAGGTAGTCGACCAGAGGAAAGATGGTGGGAGGAGGAGGAGGAGGAGGAGGAGGAGGAGGAGGAGGAGGAGGAGGAGGAGAACGTACAGCATCTCTTTGTCATCCCCAGCAGGAGGTGAAGGAGAGAAGGCGAATAAAGAGAAGATGAAGAGGAGAAACGAGCATTTAGACCAATTCTACAATGTAAACAGACAGACGGGCAGACAGACAGACAAACAAAGTCACTGAGACAGGTACAAATACTTCTACATTAATAGATCGATAGATAAGCAGCAACATACAAACAGACGTGACTTACTGACTGACTGACTGATTTACTGACTGACTGACTGAATGAATGACTGACTGACTGAATGACTGACTGACTGACTTACTGACTGACTGACTGACTGACTGACTGAATAACTGATTGACTGACTGGCTGGCTGACTGACTGACTGACTGAATGACTGACTGACTGAATGACTGACTGACTGACTTACTGACTGACTGGCTTACTGACCGACTGACTGAATGACCGACTGACTAACTGACTTACTGACTGACTGACAGGCTAACTGACTGACTGACTGACTGAATGACTGACTGACTGGCTAACTGACTGGCTGACTGACTGACTGACTGACTGACTGACTGACTGACTGACTGACTGACTGACTGAATGACTGATTGACTGACTGGCTGACTGACTTACTGATTGACTGACTGCCGGACTGAATGACTGACTGACTGGCAAACTGACTGACTGACTGACTGACTGACCGGATTCGTTATCTTTTTGGCACTTGGCCCACGAGGTACAGTCTCTCTCTCTCTCTCTCTCTCTCTCTCTCTCTCTCTCTCTCTCTCTCTCTCTCTCTCTCTCTCTCTCTCTCTCTCTCTCTCTCTCTCTCTCTCTCTCTGATGTGTGTGTGTGTGTGTATGTGTGTGTGTGTATGCCCACGCGCAAGGCAATCATTGTTTTCCCATTAAGGGCATGTAAATCTTTCCACACACACACACACACACACACACACACACACACACACACACACACACACACAGAGAGAGAGAGAGAGAGAGAGAGAGAGAGAGAGAGAGAGAGAGAGAGAGAGAGAGAGAGAGAGAGAGAGAGAGAGAGAGAGAGAGAGAGACACGGGAGACACATGACAAAGTTCAGCAGTTCGACTCTATTGATCAAAAGAGTCTCGTGTATGTGTGTGTGTGTGTGTGTGTGTGTGTGTGTGTGTGTGTGTGTGTGTGTGTGTGTGTGTGTGTGTGTGTGTGTGTGTGTGTGTGTGTGTGTGTGTGTGTGTGTGTGTGTGTGTGTGTTAAAGGGAAAACATTCAGAGAGAGAGAGCGAGAGGGAGAGAAAGAGAAAAAGAGAGAGAGAGAAATTCAACGCTTTATCTATGAATTCTATCTGTCCCTGTACCCATCACCTTTACACGCACCTGTAATTGACCACTCCTGTAACCTATACTCGCCCTCACCTGTTGCGTGTAGCCCTGTATGAATCCACATCTCATGCTACACTGCCTATGCTTCACTGTCTCCTTCCCCCCATGAATGAGTCTATATCTTATGCTTTACTGTCTCTTTTGCCAGTATAAGGGTCCACTCCACTCTTCTCCCTCCACTAGTTCTTGTCCACATGTGCTTTAAATTCACACGGTTTATCCACCTTTTTTTATATCCACGTTTTATTTCATTTTATTTTTTTTTTACTTTATTTATTTTTTCTACCTGTGCAGTCCATTAGGGGAAAGACTTCAAAGGGGAAAGAGATTGGTTTACCACTAAAATCAAAATAGACGTGGAGTTATTCCCCTCTCTCTCTCTCTCTCTCTCTCTCTCTCTCTCTCTCTCTCTCTCTCTCTCTCTCTCTCTCTCTCTCTCTCTCTCTCTCTCTCTCTCTCCGTATCTTTTAAATTTTCCCTCCTTATTTTTCTCCGCTTTCTCCTTTTCACTGCTTCCCAATTCCCTGCACATTCACACACACACACACACACACACACACACACACACACACACACATACAGAGAGAGAGAGAGAGAGAGAGAGAGAGAGAGAGAGAGAGAGAGAGAGAGAGAGAGAGAGAGAGAGAGAGAGAGAGAGAGAGAGAGAGAGAGAGAGAGAGAGAGAGAGAGAGAGAGAGAGAGAGAGTAATGAGAGATTTCTTTTCCTTACAGGCATTCACAGTTTCATTTACTCTTCCATTTGTGAAATTAGAAAAAAGGAAACGTCTCATTCTTCCCTTTATTTACCTGTCACAAAACTCTCCTTTACCTTCGCCACGCCAGCACACACAAGTCTTCCCAATTATCCCTAATGTATGGATGTGACGTATGGATTTCAGTCAAGGTGTACCCGTCTCCATACGTAGGGGTCTTCCTTTGCTCTCCAGCCCTGTCGTAAGTGTGGATTCATCGCCAGAGTGAACCAAGAGTCGCGGTGTGTTGCAATGTAGTATAATTTGTTTCATACCACGAGTCTTTCTGTCTTTCTGCTCGTTTTGGTTTTGTCTGTTTTCGTTTCCAGTTTCAGTCTGTGTTTATTTGAAGGGGAGGTGTTGGTTTATCATTACATTAATTCATATTTTTTTTTATCTCTGGTGTGTTTGTATGTATGTATGTATGTATGTATGTCTAGGGATTTATTTTATTTGTTTTTTTTTTAATTTCATTTATTTATTTTTTTTTTTTATTAATCATTGGTCTAAATTTTTGTTAGTGCCCTCTGTCCACCTGTATTTATTTGATAGGTGATAATTTTTCATTACTTTAAAGTCATATATTTCACTTTAGTTCCATGTAGCACGTATACAAGTACGTACTTATATATTTGCAGGAGAAATGTATTGTTTCTTATCACATAAACATAACACTTTCTTCACCTAAGTATATTCTGAACAGCTGAACAACTCTATATCATGTCTAACTTCTTTAATGATATTTCTCACTCAGTCTTGCCATCGAGCGCAGAATTATC
>NC_087176.1:9380000-9385000 GCF_035594125.1 Scylla paramamosain
ACAGGGAGAAGAAGTAAAGAAAGGAAGGGGAAGGAAAGAACACAAAATGAAAGAAAACATGGAACAGGTAAAACGGTAAAACAATCTTGACAACCAGGCTTATCATCTACGTGGCCTTGAAAATTCGTCGTGATGAGTGACCAAAGCGTTTCTGAATACGTATCTCCATGACCTCCAAAAAGTATATGACAGAGAAAGCTTGATATACGAGTAGTTATATTTAAAAAGAGACAGGAAGGAAAGATAGATTCAGTAGTAGTAGTAGTAGTAACAGTAGTAGTAGTAGTAGTAGTGTCATTAGTGAGTTTTAAAAGAAAATTAGATAAATGTATGAATGAAAAAACAGGCGTAAATAAGGTAAGCATGTTTGATAAAGGGACAGCCACGTGTAGGCCTGACAGCTTCCCGCATCTTCCCTTACTTTCTTATATTAGTGTATAGAAAAGGAAGAAACTAAACGGAGTGAAATGGAGAAATGAAACGAAAGGGAAAAAGATAATCAAGACGAAACGCGGCACAAAGCACAGATAAAGAAATAATGACGCCGTAATACCTGTGGGAGTGTGGCCAGGTGAACCCGAAGGAGACAACAAAAGGTAGCTCACCAATACTCACTTCATGCACACTCTCTCTCTCTCTCTCTCTCTCTCTCTCTCTCTCTCTCTCTCTCTCTCTCTCTCTCTCTCTCTCTCTCTCTCTCTCTCTCTCTCTCTCTCTCTCTCACTCACTCACTCACGCCACTGTTCACCCAGCCCACTTACTCTCCCTTACTCTGACTCAAGCATTCACACTATTGCTGAATCAACTCACATATTCACTCGTTACTCAAGAACGGAGAGAGAGAGAGAGAGAGAGAGAGAGAGAGAGAGAGAGAGAGAGAGAGAGAGAGAGAGAGAGAGAGAGAGAGAGAGAGAGAGAGAGAGAGAGAGAGTAAAAGGGGCATTTGAAAAGAGAGGAATGAAATAAATGAGAATTTAGTGCACAGAACACTCAAAGGAAATCAAGATAAAAAATAGAAAAAAAATGAAAACCAAAGTAAAGGAAAACGAGAAAAAAATAAGTGAAGCAGGAAAAAAAGGCATAAAAGAGAACGTGAAAGAGAAGGAAATAAAAATTAAGCAAAAAAAAAAGAAGGGAAGAAAATAATAACAGGTAAACACACGGAAGAGGCAATAAAATTATAGGCATGTTTTATTTATTTATTTATCTATTTATTTATTTATTTATTTATTTATTTATTTTCATTCATAATTTTTAAAAGAAAGTTGAAATTGAAAAGGCGGGGATAATGAAAGAAAGAAAACGAGCGAAAGAAAGAAAAAAAAAGAACGACGTGACGAGAGAGAGAGAGAGAGAGAGAGAGAGAGAGAGAGAGAGAGAGAGAGAGAGAGAGAGAGAGAGAGAGCTGTTATTTTTATGTCTCCATCATTCTAGACGTGATACACACACTTACTCTAATTAACACACACACACACACACACACACACACACACACACACACACACACACACACACACACACACACACAAACAAATACACAAACCCATTACGTATCTGAACCACTGTCATTCATCTCTACCTTTAACACTCTCTCTCTCTCTCTCTCTCTCTCTCTCTCTCTCTCTCTCTCTCTCTCTCTCTCTCTCTGTGAAAAACATACCCAAAATAAACACAAAAGAACAGGGACCAGAATATGAGAGAGAGAGAGAGAGAGAGAGAGAGAGAGAGAGAGAGAGAGAGAGAGAGAGAGAGAGAGAGAGAGAGAGAGAGAGAGAGAGAGTCAATTACCAAAGGAAAGACATCACACCATCCAATTACAGAACGAGATTGAGTTTTGATGTAAAAAGAAAAAAAAACATTAAAAATAGGAACCAATGTGATGTGAGACTTGTAAATGTGATGTGAGAGTTTTTAAATGTGATGTGAAAGTTTTAAATGTGAAGTGAGAGTCGCAATACACCCACATCCCATCCCCCCCTCTCTCTCTCTCTCTCTCTCTCTCTCTCTCTCTCTCTCTCTCTCTCTCTCTCTCTCTCTCTCTCTCTCTCTCTCTCTCTTTAGCAAATGGATTGGTCTGAAATCTACAAGCTCTCATAACATAATTTACAAGAGAGACAGAGAGAGAGAGAGAGAGAGAGAGAGAGAGAGAGAGAGAGAGAGAGAGAGAGAGAGAGAGAGAGAGAGAGAGAGAGAGAGAGAGAGAGAGAGAGAGAGAGAGAGAGAGAGAGAGAGAGAGAGAGAGAGAGAGAGAGAGAGAGAGAGAGAGAGAGAGAGAGAGAGAGAGAGAGAGAGAGAGAGAGAGAGAGAGAGAGAGAGAGAGAGAGAGAGAGAGAGAGAGAGAGAGAGAGAGAGAAGCCTTAGCAGCAAAAAGTCCTCTCGTTGCATTGTAAAACTATTTTTGCATAACCTATTGTTGCTTCCTCTTCCTCCTCTTACTACTCTTACTTCTCTCTCTTCATTTTTTTTTCATTACTTTCTCTTCCTCTTCTCACCTTTGTTCCTCTGTCTTTTTTTTCTTTTTCCTTACTGATCATGTCTTTTTTTAACCTTCCTCTCTTTTGAATTAGTTTTCTTCTTTCTTTTTCCCTTTTTCCTCCTCCTCCTCCTCTTCCTCCTTCTTATTTCCTTTATCACACAATCTGTTATAATTCCCCTCTTCAGATTTTCCTCTTCTTTATCCTACTAAGATGAGAGTCTGTCCAAATGATAAGAAAGAAAATCTAGAAGAAACAAAAAGAAGAAAAGTCATTATCATTAGGAGCAGAGAGAGAGAGAGAGAGAGAGAGAGAGAGAGAGAGAGAGAGAGAGAGAGAGAGAGAGAGAGAGAGAGAGAGAGAGAGAGAGAGAGAGAGAGAGAGAGAGAATTATCTAACTCATTTTTTCTCTCTCTTTTCCAAAACTGATAATATTATGACAGATTTCAGTCTTTATTTCCTTCAAATCAACAGAAATACGAGAGAGGGAGAGGAGGGACACGCACACACACACACACACACACACACACACACACACACACACACACACACACATACTCGTACAGCCTTGACCCCTGAACCTAAAAAATCAATGCCAACTGACCACTATCGCTGCCAAGAGAGAGAGAGAGAGAGAGAGAGAGAGAGAGAGAGAGAGAGAGAGAGAGAGAGAGAGAGAGAGAGAGAGAGAGAGAGAGAGAGAGAGAGAGAGAGGTCAGCCAAATGGATTATTTTGCTTTGATGTGCCCGTGTGTGTGTGTGTGTGTGTGTGTGTGTGTGTGTGTGTGTGTGTGTGTGTGTGTGTGTGTGTGTGTGTGTGTGTGTGTGTGTGTGTGTGTGTGTGTGTGTGTGTGTGTGTGTGTGTGGGTGGGTGCGTGTGTGTGCATGTGTGTGTGCCCGCATTCCTTTGCTATCTCTCTCTCTCTCTCTCTCTCTCTCTCTCTCTCTCTCTCTCTCTCTCTCTCTCTCTCTCTCTCTCTCTCTCTCTCTCTCTCACCATTACCTAAACATCACTCACACATCACAAACAACACAAATGCAACTATTACACCATTAGCACCTTTACAAACAGCACCACTACATACAGTCACCGTCTGTAGGGGTACTAATTCCCAGGCGTCACTGCAAGGTAGAATTGTCATAGGAAGCAATTAAGAGTCAAGGTAGGGTAAGGTAAGGCTCTCATGGCCAGAAGAGTTACCTTTAATTATATCACATCACCTGCTTAATTACACTCGCTTACCTGAACTTGTTTTAATGAGTCCAGGGTGTGTGTGTGTGTGTGTGTGTGTGTGTGTGTGTGTGTGTTAGATAGATACATAAGTAGGTTAAATAAATAGATGTTTACGTAGGTTGGGTCTCGCAAAGAAGAACAAGGAAAAGTATAAGAACAAGAGGAACAAGAAGGACAAGAAAAAAAAGAACGACATCAATAATAATAATAATAATAATAATAATAATAATAATAATAATAATAATAATAATAATAATAATAATAATTCATTTTCTTAAAATAAAATTACTTCCAAAGATTTCAAAGGCATTTCATTTTTTTTTCTCTGAATGCTTTTGTGCTTTCGACCAAACCTCCCCCCTCCCTCCCTCCCTCCCTCCTTCCCTCCCTCCCTCCCTTCCTCCCCCCTCCTCCTCCTTACCCCGCCCCTCCCACGTCCATCTGTCCCTCCCGTTCCTGCTCCTCCCTCACCTTCCTTATTCATTCTTTTCTCCCCAATTCCTCCTCCTCCTCCTCCTCCTCCTCCTCCTCCTCCTCCTCCTCCTCCTCCTCCTCCTCCTCCTCCCTGACTTTCGCATTCTTTTGCTAAAAAAAAAAAATCAGTAACGAGAATAACAATAATAACCATGGAAACAACATCAACAACAACAACAACAACAACACTAATAATAATAATAATAATAATAATAATAATAATAATAATAATAATAATAATAATAATAACAATAATAATAGTAATACAGTAATTCAAAATCTAGCTTAACAAACTCACTGGAAACATTAGGATGCATTACAGAGAGAGAGAGAGAGAGAGAGAGAGAGAGAGAGAGAGAGAGAGAGAGAGAGAGAGAGAGAGAGAGAGAGAGAGAGAGAGGATAGAACAAGTAGGGTACACTCAGGGTCCGTCTTGAAGGTATGGGGGGAGGGATGCAGGGGGGTTGAAGAAGAAGGAGAGAAGGAAGGAGGTAAAGAGGGGGTTTGGGGAGGAAAGGGGGGGGGTGGAAAGGTACGTGCGGAACACCCTTTGCTATGTTCTTCTGTTTCCTCACTGCTTGTTGCTTGCTACGGAACCTCTCCTCTCTCTCTCTCTCTCTCTCTCTCTCTCTCTCTCTCTCTCTCTCTCTCTCTCTCTCTCTCTCTCTCTCTCTCTCTGTCTCTCAGTTCAACAGTTATTTTTTTTCATTATTTGTGTGTGTGTGTGTGTGTGTGTGTGTGTGTGTGTGTGTGTGTGTGTGTGTGTGTGTGTGTGTGTGTGTGTGTGTGTGTGTGTGTGTGTGTGTGTGTGTGTGTGT
>NC_087176.1:9400000-9402500 GCF_035594125.1 Scylla paramamosain
TACTGAGTGTCTCGAGAATGATGATTTATCATCTCTACCTTCCTGACCACTTCCCGCTACCTGCCCCAACCTTCAGGACAGTCTTCAGGCCCGCCGCGCTCACCTGTCTCCTCACCTTGCAGCAAGGTCTTACAGCTTCTTATGTTTAACTCCTTTGTACCCGAGGCGTTGTTCATGATTCACGATTGTGTCCGGCCAGCAAACCAAGGCATCGACTGCACAACCCACCTTGCTTTGTCTCGTTACTGGTGGCCGTCCTTGGCTCGCGATATTACCTGTCACCCCTCATTGCTTGTCTTGTGCTCGCCGTAACAGCCACCTCTCTCTCTCCCTGTATCATAACGCCCACCTCTCTCTCTCTCTCCTTGTACCAGTGTTTTGATACCCTGTTCCCGAATATCCTTGGGACACAATTACTACAGACTTACTGCAACTTCCTCATGTTACATCGGCTAACACGCATCTCTTTGCCTGTGTGGATAACTTCTCTCATTATTTCCTTCTAGCTCCTTTGAAAGGACAAAATTGCCTCCTCGGTAGAGCACGCCCTTGTTAGCCATGTACTAAACCCCCTTTACTTCACCAGGTAATATCCTCTCGTACAATGGAGCTGAGTTCAGGAATTAATCGATGGCAGCATTGCGTGCAGCTTTCAACACTCGTCAGACTTTCGTCGTTGTACATCATCCTACTTCTAAGACTTTGGAAGTGCCACGACGTGTTACTGACGGCTCCCCATACGCAGGATTCTTAGTTTTCTCCCACAGCATCATCCAACAAGCTGTAAAGTTATGACTCCAGCATCAGTAACACCTCACTTCTCCCTCTTTGGGAAGACAAATGCTTGCCCTGTGACGTCTTGCTTGCTCAGCCCAAGCCACTCCACGGTCCAGACGACTACGCCAGGCTACAGCTCACTTCTTTTCAGTACGTTCACCACACCACCATGTGCAGCTCATCTCCTGCACCAGTCAACTTAGCACTCGTCAACGCAGAACCGGTCAAATCCCTCAATTCAAGACTGGCAACAGCGTGATCCTCAGGAGCGTCCAGACTTGCCCCTAGACACCTCAGACCATCCTGTGTTCTTCCCGAGGCCAGGAATAAACCTAACACACAGTGAAGGATTTGGCCCCACACACGAAGTGCACCGTCCACACGAATGACATCACGCACGTCACTGGCCCACACTCTCCCCTCACAAATCTCCTCCCGCTTCTACTTCTTTTCCTTTCTGCCTCTCTGGCCCAAAATATCCTCCACATCCCTATTTTACCCGACCCAGGGCTCGCGGGCAACATTCTCTCGCCCGCTGAATCTTGTTCTTTATCTTCTTTATTTCCTCCTTTCCTCATTTTGTATATATTTTTGTAAATATACCACCGCCTTGATTACATTTCTACCATTTTTCTCTCTCTCTTTACCCTTGCGTCACCATTCTGGCCATAGGTGTAACATGCACATACATACAGGAACAAGTTGTCTTTAAGCTTTTGCAACAGTATACCTCAGACCGTCTACAGACACCCATTTAGGGGTGGCCGAACATTATGTAATGTATTATTTTATATATGCATATACACAGCAATTATTAGTAGTAGTAATAAAATACTAATACTACCAGCACCAATACTAAATCAGTGAAATTTTCACATCCTCCTTAATTAATTACCCGCTCACCTGACCCACCCACCTGACCTGGCACATCGACAGAAGTGGTCATGTGACTTCTGACCACCTCACAAAAACACCACACCCTCACAAAAACACCAGTGTCTGTCCGCTGTTCTTAATACCACTGGCACTGCTCTAATCCCTGCTCCCATCTCCCGCCCTCATCTCAGATCCTCATTTCCTTCTTTGAAGTTTCCCCAACGTCACTTCACATGGAGTGACTCCTTCCTCCTTTCCTATTGGCCGAGTGACGGCTCACGTCACCCGCATGGCCTGCCATATATCTGGGCGGGGATGTGGTCAGGGAGCTGGGGATGAGACCCTGGCAGCCGTCTGTCGGCACGTCTCCCGCTGTGAGGCACTTATGTACCTTCCTACAAATAGATCTGTAAGAGAGAGCTAAGGAGTTTCCTTCCCACCACCATTCTGAAGTTACTACGAGGGCGCGGCTGCAGAGGGGAGGGCCACCACGACACACTGTACTACAAAAGTCAGAAGTTAACGGCACTAAAAACACCAACAGAAGTACATGTGTGTGTGTGTGTGTGTGTGTGTGTGTGTGTGTGTGTGTGTGTGTGTGTGTGTGTGTGTGTGTGTGTGTGTGTGTGTGTGTGTGTGTGTGTGTGTGTGTGTGTGTATGTGTGTGTCAAAATTAGGTTCATTATGAGGTCACCTGAAGCTCTGATTGCAAGGTACACTCAGGCAGCGCTCTCCTCCTCCTCCTCCTCCTCCTCCTCCTCCTCCTCCTCCTCCTCCTCAGCTTCTTATCTTACTTTTCTCTCACCTCATCTTCTATTCCCCTTTAGCTCCACCTCCTCTTCCTCCA
>NC_087176.1:9417500-9447500 GCF_035594125.1 Scylla paramamosain
CCCGCGCTTCCACTCCCCTCGCGACCACAGTTGTCAGACACCACTTCCAGAGACCACTTGCAGTCTCACTCCTTCCCCGCTCGGCTTCCTGCCCGCCCGCTCAGCCGCCCCAGCCCGCCACTGCATTCCCAGCCACGCATGCGTTGCCCAGTGCACCAGGCGTGGCCCCGAGCTTATATTGAGACTCGGGATTATTTTAGATCGGGCGCGTGATGTGTGTGGCGGCGGGCGGCGAGGGACGAGGGGCGGCCCAGGCACCTGTCACGCGCGGCTCGGGAAGCAGGACATGGGGCACCGCTCGGGGAGAGAGAGAGAGAGAGAGAGAGAGAGAGAGAGAGAGAGAGAGAGAGAGAGAGAGAGAGAGAGAGAGATCAGAATAAATGAACACCACTGTCGTAAAAGAGGTGGCGTGTCTGTTCTTATTCATGTCACGTCACTAGGATACTGTGGTGAATCTCGCTTCAGTCATTACATCACACTGCCTTTGTCTGTAGTGAAGACAGGCTAAATTTACAGCCAGCATTAACAAGTGTGTGCTCCATGTAAGCATAACCGTTACTAAATTACGGGAATTACTGTAAACGAATGGCAACAAGAAGCAAAATTCATTAATAAAAAATAGTGTAATTAATCCTAATATTTGAACTTACCCTTTCCTAATCCTTCCTGGTTGTGGTAGTATTACTAGTAGGAGCAGTCATGTTTTCCTATACACCGCGTTAATCTGCTACACCACTCTGCTCCTTGTTCTGTTGTCTGTGAGTGTCTGTCTTTCTCCCCATCTGTTGTGCCTGGCTGAGGCCTCCTCCACTAACTAAAAACGTAATGACAAAATATAATCATATATGTTTAACTGGTATATCTTTCTACTGCACAAACTTAAAAGTGTAAACTAAAATATGCGTCATCATCTTTAAAGATAAATCAACAACATAAAGGTTGAAATGCTAAAATGCATCAATATAGCATAACATCAGACTACACCCACTAATGCATCACAACCTAGCTGAGACTCCTTAATTATCTATGTGCATACTGTTGTTAACCACTATGCTAGTGTTGAAACAAGCATAACTATGTGCCCTTAAAGTGCACAGGATATTATATCATATGTAGAGAGGGTTATTGATTAATAAAAGGTGATCATATCAAATAGAATGTGGATCTGACAATAAGCTAGGAGAGAGAGAGAGAGAGAGAGAGAGAGAGAGAGAGAGAGAGAGAGAGAGAGAGAGAGAGAGAGAGAGAGAGAGAGAGAGAGAGAGAGAGAGAGAGAGAGAGAGAGAGAGAGAGAGAGAGAGAGAGAGAGAGAGAGAGAGAGAGAGAGAGAGAGAGAGAGAGAGAGAGAGAGAGAGAGAGAGAGAGAGAGAGAGAGAGAGAGAGAGAGAGAGAGAGAGAGAGAGAGAGAGAGAGAGAGAGAGAGAGAGAGAGAGAGAGAGAGAGAGAGAGAGAGAGAGAGAGAGAGAGAGAGAGAGAGAGAGAGAGAGAGAGAGAATTAAGTAAGGATTTAAAAAGAAGAGCTTCAGAAGAGTATTAGCATTGGAGATAATTGGAAAACTAGTGGAAAAACTGGAGAAAACATAAGAAGGATGAATCAGGGAAGGGATCATCTAAGACTGCAAAAAGTAAGGAAAACTTGTAAGCCATCTAACCACATAGGAAAAATAAGGACATTACATAAAATGGTGATAATGATGATGATGATGCTGATAATAAGCTAATACCATGAGGTCAATCCAGACACACACTAATAATGACATATATATATTTCCGAGGAATAAACTATGATATAAACAACAGTCGTTCAAATGCCAGTGAACACATTTAAGTACATGTCTTACTATTTCATAGAATCAACAGGTAAACAGGGGTTATATACCTGGCCAACGACTAGTGCTGGAATATAACAAGGCCTGTCTTGGCCCTGACACCTGGCACATCCCTGGGAGGTCAGGTCAGGTCATGTCATTGTCATTCTGTTGTCACTTAATAATAGCAAATTATTAACTAACATAACATCTGGAGATGGTAAATGAACTTAAGAAATACAAAGTTATGCGTTATGAATCTATAGTATATCATAACAGAGTAACTTATGGCTTCCAAAGATAAGATAAATACATACAATAAAATAATATATCTGGATTACAATAGATAAAATATTCCAGCAAGATAAAACATAAACAGAATAATACACTTGGATTGCAGTAAACTAAAACATGTCTCAAAGTTAACCATTTTTAAAAAGCATCGACACAAACACAATCAAGCATTTTGACAACAATTTTATAAAAACTAATTTTGTATATAACAACAAACAATACAAATAAACATGACCCAACAAATCACACCATAATGACCAAGGATGACCTGCTCCCCACACACACACACACACACACACACACACACACACACACACACACACACACAGTACTCCACATCACTGAAATTGTCATACACACACACCCATTCTCACAAAAACGTAACACATACTCCACTTACAAATTTGTTAAACATATCTCACTGTCTCACTCTCTCACAGACAGGCTCCTGACTGAGACCTAAAGCTCAAAACTGACACAGAAGTAGCATTTGTCTTTCCAAACACTTTAAGAGAATCAAGTGCACCACAGAATCAAGCTATATAAGAACTGCACATAACACACTCAGCCTCTTCACTAAGGTAAGATGTACAACATAGTAATCAGTATAGTAACTTATCCTAGTAAAGCTTGGTAGTTCATAGATAATAGTACAGTACATACTGGTAACATATGGGTTGTGTTACACCATGTTTGCCCATGCAAGCCTTAGAATAACATTACCACAGCCATCACACTAATGCAGCAAAATTCTTTCATTCCTACCATCCCAATACCCTTTCCTTTCCACCTTGATCATTATTATCACTCTAATACTCAAAATCCCATTCCATCCCATCTTGACCTAATGCAGCAACACCCTTCCCTTCCCACCCTGGTTGTCAGTCAGTTATGAAAACAAGGAAGACAGAGGGTTACTTAACTGCTCAAAGTTCTTGTCGTGTTTCATTTCAAGGCTGCCATTCAAGTGGTAACATTTTCCCCTCCACCAGCTCCCAACACTGCTCTCTCCTACACTGGCAGTGACAGGGAGTGGGTGAAGGGCTGAGCTTGCACAAGACTGTGGTGGAGAAACTGTTGCATATTCATTACCTTAACTCACTAAGATGATGCTACGCAAGATTAAGATGCATCATAGCACTCATATTGTAAAAATATTTAAAAAGCTTTGCAATTTAAGATTCAGATATGTATATTTTCTATTAAAAACATTTTGAATAAAGCAAGCCAGTGCATATAGTTACAATAAGCAACAGAATTGTCATAAAAAATAATGTTATTATGAAAAGAAATGGCCAGCCTCATACAAGAGTGAAATTTCTAAGATGAGCTCTATTCAATTACTACTTTTCACTTATAACTTAATACTAAAAGTTGTAAATTGTACTAGTCTTCCATGGCACTGTTAAGAACAAAAACCATATCAAAGTAGGAGTTCAATATCACTCTAATGAACCAAGACAAGTGCAAACACTTGCCACATTGACATCTTGCTGATCGTGAATCTGAGATTAATTAAATGTACAAATTGCTCCTCACCTCTCTCTCTCTCTCTCTCTCTCTCTCTCTCTCTCTCTCTCTCTCTCTCTCTCTCTCTCTCTCTCTCTCTCTCTCTCTCTCTCTCTCGCCATACCATTCACTGAAGTGAGAATTTACTATTTCTATTACAAGTACTTAGTGCATACACTCTACAGTCAGCTTCACCCATTTATGACATCTGTATTATTCATTTCACCATGCTGGCATGAAATGATGTGATATGAATTGAATTTTATTTACTTATGAAATGAGATGAAAGTCATGACTGCCTTCTTTTAAAGTATTCTATGTACTCTTGATTTTATGACAAGCTGGAAGAACACTGTTGTTATATTCCCCATACACTGTGAAAGGCAAGTAAAAGGGGTAGGGCAAGGGGACTGGGAATCCCTTCCTCTGATTTTCAGTTCCAACAATAATACAAGATGCCTGGGCTTGATATAAAGATACAGACACAGAATACTAAAATAGAATACTTTTATCCCATTCATTAGGTAATGAAATACCTGATATGAGATTAATGAAAATCCAAGAATGTACAAAGCAGTTTCAACCCTTTTTTTTTGTGTCTCCAGGCAGTTCATCTACAGTACACATACTATGTCCATAGAGGCATACATACTCGTAGTGCAGACTCTCTACATACAATTACCTAAATATTATTGCAACATATTGCTGACCAAACTCTGCCAAACAAAATCTGCCAAACACACTGCCATTTTAACTCCTCTCTTGTACTGACAAACTTCAGATTAATAATTGAATTTTGTTGATAGATTTTTCTTAAAACATGTAATGATGTAAGTATTTTAACAAACAGATGTATAAATTATAAAACATTTAAACAATAAGACTTTTATCAGTAAGATTATGAAAACTTGCAAACACAAAAGCAGCAAAAATTATACAATGTCTAATGATACAACCTCTGTCAGCATGTATATCAGTATAGAGTGGAACAACATGCTGTTACTATATGGATAATGCAAAGACAGCCCTCCACCACCAGCCTGCCTTTGAAACAGCCTTCATTGTGTCCTGGCATGCTCCCTCATCACATGCTGCAGTGTCTACACGATCACCAGTGTAATGGATTAACAATCTTGAGGCTAAACGGTTATAAGATTACAAGTCCTGTTTCCTATTCTAGGATTTCTTTAGACTAGTGAATCTAAGGGTATTGTCCAGCTCCAAACCATGAAGAACTGATGTAATTGTCCAATGTGGCAATTGCCACTCATCCTATTTAAATATAAGCAAACTTTAGCTCCCCCATTATAGACCATATTGATCACTGCCTGCTGTCCTCCTCAGGACACAGCACTGCCACTCACTGACTCCAAGAAGGCACTTCCCCAGCTGCCAAAGTGCAAAAACTTTAAAGTATCTGATTTGTTACCACATAAATCTATCTGCTCTTATTCATAGACTCAGTCACAAGGAAACTCTGGTTTACAAATGAACAATACCCTTGAATGTTCTTGTGAGAAACATCAAACTGTACTAGAGCCTATCTGGCAAAGGAGTAGTAGTGATAGACTATAAGTGATGAGTTGATTAACTGATACCTGAAAATCAGACCTTTGTAAGTAAATAACCATATCTGATACAAATCAGAATAAATGAATAATTAATTTATGTTTGTGAACACATACACACGTCAAAACCTATATGGTGCAAGAAATTTACACTGTAAGGAAAATCACCCTGATAATTTGACATAGTACTGTAAATACAAGTAATTCAATGATGAATTAAGCTACATTCATGTAGTGCCCATTTAACAATACTACATGCTTGTATTTCCTCAGACAACAATCCACACATGAAAAGCAGATAGTTCATGAATATGGATGAATAAATGAATGCATGAATAAATGAATGAATGAATAAATAAATAAATAAAAATAAAAAAAGTTATTCCAGTACATAGATAGATTATTATCATTGCATTATCATACTTTTCTTCTGTCAGTGTGAAGAAAATGTTTAGCTGAAACACCAGGAGATAACCCAAAGAGGCTGGTGAGCTCACTGCTAGTCTTCAATACTGGCTTTACAATGATCAACACAGAAAAGAGTCAATGTAACAGTTAATATGTCTTAAAACTCGCCATGAATGTAAAGCCAAATGCCACATGGCCACTGACAGGTTATGGAAGGTACATATCTTTTAGGGTAACTGAGTATTAAGTAGCTTTGGTTAGGGTTGCTGCCTTCAAAATTAGGTTATAGTCACAATTTCTAACACAAAACATCCTATGAGTGTTGCAATGTAGCTCAAAATGTGAAGAAAAAACAAATCTTTGAAGTCCAATACCTCCCTCTTGGTTGACAGATCCACAATGACAGCCACACACACACACACACACATACACACACACCCCACAATGAAGATGGCTCCTGTGCTAATAGCCACACATCTTCACCACACTACAAAGGTGGCAAGCTCACCACACATCCCACACCACTCTTTAAAGAACTAGTAGCCACACAGCCACACCTCATTACAAAAAAACCCCCCAAACCATGACTAAAACATTTTCCTGTCCACAGAATTAAATGTCAGTGTGTAAATGAACTCAAAATCTATAATAGTTCAAATGGACTCAGTAATCTATCAATATCATTTTTCCGTCTGTATAATCGTCAGTGTTTCGTGTAAATTAACTCAAAAGTCAATAACCTTTATTGATGATGTTCAGAATTAAGGTAAAAATGAACAGATAGCATATACATTAGAAGAGAATAAAAAGAAATGAATGTTCCATATATATTAGTGCTTGTTGGTGAATACAATCATAAAATATACTGTACCTCAATAACAAATATCCCTGCTAGATAATCTATTATGTTCTTTTCCATGTCTTATTTACTTTACTGCCACCTCCCATTATCATAACAATCATGCTTATCATCCCCTTTATCCTCATTCTCCTCAAATGTCAACAGTCAACACCATAAAAATTAAATGAGGGGTTACTGAAGGATTAAGGGAATCAGTCTGAGGCACTACAGTCATATCATTAAGAGATATATGCACCATATTTCTGTGTAAATTCAACAACACTTCTTACATGAAACGGTGCAACAAGAAATCCCTACAGTTCCGACACTCTACAAATAAATCAAGAAGCAATAAATTAGTACACAAACCTCTCATTTTAAAGAAATACCTTCAATAAAATCAAATCCTGCAAATAACACACATTGCTGCCTTAAAACAATATATACTAAATACTACTCAATACTAACAATGTTATACCTGAAAAAAATGTTCATCTTATATAAATTTGAATGATACCTTGTACATCTGTACTGCACAAGAAGCAAGACCTGTTGAGACACCTGCCCACACTGCCCAAGATATGCAAGTGGTTGTCAGTAAACAGTTACTCTGGATATGCAAGTCATGAACAATTAAGACCTTCCACTTATCAGACAATGAAAAATTTAAGAAAACAGTAAGGAGACAGTAAAAGACAGTTGACCTACATAAATGTGTACAGCTGCATCAAGTAGTGATATCTCAGTCCACAGAAACTCATGCCTATAATACGAATACAAATCATTAAGTAAACTGCTTTAGCACAACAATATGACATCAATACTTTGAAAAACTGTACAGTCATGGTTAGATGTTGAGAAACCTTCTCCACTCATTCCCACTATTTTGCATTTCTCTGTCAATATTAAGTCCTCTTATTTGGTGAGCTGCTTATTCTAGAATTTGTAAGACTATCAAGAGGTCAAAGGACCTAAGACTGAGGTGAAATACAAAACTAAATGAAAGTGAATCTGTGAAGTTACTCAAGTATTGCCTATGATTGTACATAAAGAAAAAGACAACTTCACCCATTCCCCACAGCACACTAGGATATCAGGACAAGTGACAGCACAGACCCACACTCTTTCCTGACAGCCCACAACCCTAACAAGGCAGGAGTGAAGTCATCCCCAGTGTACATGAGAACAGCTCCCTGGAGTGCAGTGTGTCAGCACTCAACAGGTTCCCTCATCATTCAGTGGTCCACACTCACAATGGAAGTACTCCCTATGTTACTTAGTGCTACCGGACATGCCTGCCAACACAAGATGCTCACAGACAAAGGGTACACTTGCTAAGAAAATGTAATGCTTTAACTACATGATGAAACAACAAAAAACAACATATTTACTTCCAATATAATATCGATAATTGGATAAAACAATGAAAACAATACTGTAAAATAAAGACTATATTCAAATTAATATAATAATAACTATAACAACAAATTATAAAAAAAACGCTCCTGCTTAACTATGTCCCTGTAGACAAGTTCCTGTGCTGTATGAGGTATGAAATATCTTATATGTCAAACAACACACAAGATCCACATAGGAGCAATTGAGAACAGTCCTAGGAGTCAGGCAGGCAGGCAGGCAGGCCTTCTGTGTCACTCAGCATTATTTCCAATACATGAAAACTGATATATGTAGCTTTGTGCAGTGTTGGTGCCAAACAATGAGGCCACATCAGTCATTATATATATATATATATATATATATATATATATATATATATATATATATATATATATATATATATATATATATATATATATATATATATATATATATATATATATATATATATATATATATATATATATATATATATATATATATATATATATATATATATATATATATATATATATATATATATATATAAAATTCATTAATCATAACACTTGTATAGCCATTTCAATAAATTATCATAATAAGAACTTTACATCAAACATAAATAAAAAGAAAACAGATCAAATCAATCTGGAACTCTACAACAGATGAGGTTTCAAATAGCATAAAATAATACACCCTGAGAGCACTCACCCAGCTCCCTATGACTGAGGGAGGGCAGGGAAGGGGTCACTCATGCCCAGGTAACAGCTGTATTTGCCCGAGTAGTACAGTACACGGTACATTCCTGCCTCTTGGAGCAATTCGTCATTGAACATAAACTGAAGGGAGAGAGAATGAAACAATGATGATGGTGGTGATGATGATAGGTGGGAGAAAAAACATGTCAGTGAAAATGATGGTGATGTAAAGGGAGAATCTGATGCACCATTCTTCTAAAGACTAGCACATCATTTTCTATAAGTATAAAGATTACAATAGAACCTCCATAACTTGGCATAACAAGGCCAAAAGCCTTTGCCAACTTATCAAAACTCCAATTCATGTGAAATATCACTAGAAATCATTGGAAACACACTGACTCATAACAAGGATAAGGAAAAGAGATAGAGACTAGAGGTAAGTTGACAGATTTCAAAGAACATATATAGAAAAAAATTGCATTACAGGTAAACAACTATTTGACAATAGTAACATTGAGACACCAAAAAGAAATATTATGTACTGTACAGTTTTTGGAAGAAGAGACAGAAAAAGTATATGAAAATTAATGTGATATTTGAGAGAAACAAAAGAGAGTAGAAAGCAAAAAGAAACAGTAAACAAGACTGAATCGAGAAAGTGTCACTGCAAGGACTAAACTTCCCAATCTTCAACCAGAACCAGCATAACCTGCACAACAAGTAGTAGTGCACAACTTATGCCAAATTTGGTCTGGTTTGCCTCAGTCTAGTCAGCATGGTGCCAACACACTAAATTTTTTTTTCAGAAATCACCTTTTTAGACTATTTCTTTTTTATTGGATATTTTGTTACCTTGCCAACTTAATAAAATTCCAATTTGTAGAATACTAACTTATGGATGTTATTGTATATCAGAGCCCTTAACAATAAATTTCATTATTTTCCCTGGTCTTAGTGTGAAAAGTATGGATATGTGTGCAACCTTCATTTATGCCTTTCTCACCCTGTACCTGTCTGCAGTAAGACAACAGGTTCCCACTTACCTCATAATTGTGTGGCTGTGGGCTCCCTGGTGGCATCTGTGGCAAGTACATGTAGATCACGTACTGGTGCACCGAGGTGAAGTCAACCTGTGGAATACAAGGCCATCACACACCACCCACCTACACACACACACACACACACACTGTAATAACCATGGTCTGAAGTTGAGCACCCTACTCCCTTTTCTGTGTTAGTTTTTCCCTATCTCATGTCTTCTGATCTGCTAAGAATCTATCAATTGTCAGGTTTTGTAAGATTGTCAGCAAGTCAGAAAATTGGAGACTGAAGGAAAATACTAAACAGTGGAAGTGAGCACACCAGGTCACCTCAATTCTTACCTCCAATGTAGAAGGATAAGCAAAAGCCTTCTAAATGATTACTTGTGGCCTGACTGGTAATGTGTTGGACAGCTGATATGGATTCAAGCCTCAGCAAGAGTGCTCCTCACAACAAATTTATCTCACCTATGGATGTTTCTCAGCATTTCCTTGATGCTCCAAAGCTGAGCACCACAACCCCACCTAACCAGTGCACTTATACTTGGCCTTCATTCACAAGATCACAAGATAGTATGATAAATAACTAAAGACAAGACAAATATACGTATATATGTTACTCACTGCATTTCATGGCACAATAGATAAGTAAAAACTAACATAAAAAGTGACTATACCACCTTACTTTACTAGGTAACAAAATCAAGTCAGTTTTTTTCATGCTAGAACAGACCATTTCCAAAACACAAGACACATCATATTAAAAAAAATCAATGCATGATTCCTGTTCAACCTAAATAACTAAAGACAATTACTTTCTTCATAATACATGTTACATTAGAAGAAATTATTCAAATATATACAAAATCATAGAAAGGTTCCTGGCAATAGAATAAACAGCAGATTATAAGAGAAAACTGATTCAGATGAAAACAACATATGGATTCCTGAAGAAGAAATAGTGTTATTATGTGCTAAAGAGGCACAGTGTGAGCAGAGTACCTTATAGACGGCAATGTAGTCAGCAGGGGAAGTGACCACATCAGAGTCGAGGGTGAACTTCACCAGACCACCTTCACCAATCACCCATGAAACTGGCTGCTCAAAGTGGATGCAGCGCTCCTCATGGTTGGCAAACATCTGTGCCAGAGGATAAATCAGAAACTAACAGAGGGTACATATGTGCCTTCCAATTTAAATAATGTGTAAGAAGTTGAAGCAAATGCTGAAACAATACTATTATCATCATCTGTGAGCTAGATGTAATGATTGTGGTTAGTAGTTATCTCCAATAGAGAATAAATTAAGAACAGAGTGCATCATGAGGAAATAATGCTAAACCACAGAGTGAAGTATCAAAATAATAATAAAAAACAAAAAGGGCAACATGTACACTTTTGTCATGTGAAAAACACAAAATTTACTATCATAGAATCTCCTTAAGTTGTCAATAAAAGATAAGCCAGCATGGTGCCTCTCTATATATTTTACATACCAAGCTGGCAATCCCACACAGGGCAACCAAGGGGTGGTGCAAAAAAAAATAAAAATAAAAAATAAATAAATAAATAAATAAATAAATAAATAAATAAATAAAATAAAATAAAAATATTGCAGAAAATATCACCTTTTGGGAACATTTTTCAAATTAAACATTTTGTTGCCTTAAGTGGAATTCCAAAGTGGAATTCCAAACTTAATAAAATTCCAACTTATAAAATCTTTTAATGTTTTGAAAAGTAAAGAATTATTGATTATTATGTATACATCAGATTAATAAAAGGGAAAATAAGAAAATCCTCATTATGTATAAAAAATAAATACAAAGTAAATCACAAGCATTATATAATCAAACAAACAAAATGGCACCATAAAAAATAACAAATAATAAAAAAAAAGTAGACACAAAAAAGCATCATGGAAAGAGGACAACACAAGCCCATACATATAAGCTCACCAACTATCTATGGAATGAAAGTTAATGCAAAACAGTTTCTGAATAAACCCTTACACAATCACATGTTTTCTCCATGACACACTAATTCCCGCAGGACAAATACTCAACAAAACAAACACACACCTTGATCTTGTAATGAGCTCGGACTGGCCTGTGGTCGGACTGCCTGTATTCGTGAGCAGCCTCATAGGTCGTCTGCTCCACCCCAAGCTTCACATTCTCATAGGCGTCAACATGGACCTGATGGAGGATGCGGTCTGTCCATGCCGGCCGCCGTCTGTTGATTAGGAACATTATGAGGCTGTCCATCAAGCATTCCTCCTCATGCTCAGCTTCACTGTCATAATGATCTGAGCCACGAAGAACTCATGAACATGATACCACAGCCAATGATTGATACTCTCACTCACTGACTGGTCTACATATTTCTATTTTCTCTTAAGAATATATCTCCTTTATTCCCACCAAAATGACTAATTGTAAGAAGCCAGATTATTCATATTTGGATAATCCAGTGCCTTGTGTAATCAAGGGGGCTTTAGTAGAAATATATTAGTTTGCTATACATTTCCAATCAAGACAGGAATACATTGACCAATCAATGTATAAGGACACCATTCAGTGGCAGCCTAACTGAAGCTCCCTTATGATGGCACTCTTGCACATACATGGTTTATTTTTGCTCAGACATCTCATCCCATTTTGTAAATATTATTCTATCTATATTTCTCACCTTTTATGCTCACTTAAAATTCAGCAAGACAAGCCTGCTACTCACGTCAAATCATATTCCTGAGTGTCTTCCAGGTACTTGTACGTGGGAGGGAAGGTGAGCGGTCCCTCAATGAACATGGAGAAGGCATCACCACTCTTCTGTGCCTGCTTCAGCTCATCCACATCAGCCAAGGCTGACCAGTTGTTGTCTGTGATGAACTTTGCAATGCCTTCTGTGGTCATGTGTCCCTCAAACCGGAAGTTCATGTCCCCAAGCCAGAAGACATAACTAACAGGGAACAAAAATATGAGGAAAGGGTAATACAAGCTTGTGCATATTAATATTTGATCCTAAACTATCCACAAGACTCTTCCTTTTCACCAGGGACCATCAGGGCTACAAGTGTGAATGATGTGTGTATGAGTGAGTGGTGTTTTGCCTGTGAGAGACTGCCGGACTGATATATTTTAAGACAGACATGAAATGCGCATGTCTTTTCATGGGGTGTCGGGGTGAGGTGTTTCCAGTTAACTGCTCCAATATGTGGTAGTAAAACATTATCCCATTGGTGGTTATTATGTGTCTGAGTGTGATTTATTGCATAATTGTTTACCTGTCACTGTTTACCTGTTGCTGTTACAATATAATATCAATCATTAAATCTTTACTACTACATAGAGACACTCACTCATGATAGAGAATGTTGCTGGTCTCCTGAACAGGGAACTGAGTGCCGTCCACTATGGCATTGAAGTGGTCAACTCGCTCCTTGTAGCCAGCATCATGTGGAGCCAAATGGCAATTTACCACACACACTGAACACCCATACAGGGAGAATCTGATGCTGGTGGCCCCCTTGTTACCCTGTGGGTGAGACAGACCAGAAAAAATGTCACAGATCTCTCTCCCAAGTTTTCTCCAGTTATTTTTAAATATTATTTTTTTTGTGTCTGTTTGTGCATGTGATGTCTTTGATTGTTGCACTCTCTCTCCCTCACAGAACCACAACAATAGCCACCATACCCATAGTCCTCCAAAGCCAGTCCTGACAACACAGGTGTGGATGTCCCTCAGATGGGGCAGGTGGTGCCTCTTCACAAAGATGTTGGTCACAATGCCCTGGAGCCTCTCACCGGTCACTCGCACATAGTTGTGTGGCCCAACCACTTCTCTGAGAGCATTGGTCCATGGTTCCTCAAACAGCGCATCCATTATCACATTCTGAGGCTGTGATTTCACCTCCTGCAGCCTGTCAATATGGTTTTATTTGACTTATAAATATATAAAGTTATGGGGTTTGTTGCACTTTAGTTACAAATTGATCATACTATAAGTGCTAAAAAAACAAAATGATGCAGTATTGGCCATTGTTACAAGAGAGTGCTACCTCTCCTATCAAGAAACTGCCATGTGCCAAAATCAAACTTGCAGACATAAGAGCTTTTGAAACTGTGCTCTAAACTTGCACCAGGCCATTCTATTAAGCCTGAAGGGGGAACCACAGCAGTACAAGGGTTGGCAGTTATTAGTCTAGCACAGAGTGATGTACCCAATGATGTAGATGTCCGGAAGAGCAGCATCCAGACCTCGCTTGATGACAGGACCCTTGCTCACCCCTAACAGGGAATGCAGGTCTTGGTCGGGCCAAGTTGTCTCCACATTCCAGGTGTAGCAGGCCACTCTGCATCAACAAGGAAAGTTAGAGTACTGTACCAGACTGGAGCAAAGTGGTAAATAATAATAATAATAATAATAATAATAATAATAATAATAATAATAATAATAATAATAATAATAATAATAATAATAATAATCACCATCATCATTAATCTACCCATCTATATATATATATCTGCAATCCCACATAGGGTGGCCCACACAATGCACCACACACTCACACATACATTATTCACAGTCTTGGCCCCGTCAGCCCCGGGAGAGAGCTTAGACGCAACACAAGTGGACACATGCTTCCACAGCAAGGCCTGACAAAATACAGTGGCTTACCCCCACCCCTTCATAAAGAGACAGTTTCCTACCCCATACCTACTCCAATCCTTACACCTGTGATTCTCAAACTGTGCGCCACGATGCAGAAGTGCACCGCGACAAGTGTGCCGCATAATTTTAATGGACAGGTAAACACTACACTGACTGTGAAGTTGGTGCGCTGTCATAGTCTAAGATATATCAATAGTGCGTCACGAAGTAATAAAGTTTAGACCATAGGAGATGTAGGATACTTCCTACAGAGTGCCCCACTCCCTAACTGGGTCCATAAGCCAATGGGCCCTGTCAGATACACCACACCACCTCCTAATAATAATAATAATAATAATAATAATAATAATAATAATAATAATAATAATAATAATAATAATAATAATAATAATAATAATCTACCTATCTATATACCAGGCTGGCAATCCCACACAAGGTGGCTCAGAATATTTTCTCCTTTGTCTCAGGACACACAGCAGCAGGCCAGCACTTACTTTATGGTCTCCATGTCTGGTGTTCCTTGTCACAGCAAGTGTGTTATGTGAATCTGGTGAGAGACGGAGTGTATTTAGTAAGTCTGGCAAACATGTACAACAAAGTTATTTAAATTGGTAAGAAAATGTAACCACCAGAATTAGAAATAAAATTTAATGATGTCTATCTCATCAAAACAAGGCTGTGGTAATTTAGCCAGTTACAATGAAATAGATGCTAAGGCTATTTAGCAAACACTCATGCTGACTGGTTCATCATGATGTCATGACTTGACTGCACATGCAAGCTACTGCTTCACCTGGTGGATGAATGTTCCTTCCTAAAACCATCCATTCTCAAACCATTTGCAGGATTATTGAACTTACCAACTAACTTCCAAATAAGGCCATCTGGCCTCCATGATTCCTGCCAGAATCAGTCTAATATAACTAACCTCTGTTTTTCATGCTCAAAATTTACTGGTGGAGTCACCAATGAGATATATCACCCACATAGCCAATCAATAAGTGTGAGCAACAATTAATTAGTTCTAAAATCTGTTTGGCCATGGCCAGCCATCAGATCTCCATTTAGACCAGCTACATAGGAGTGTTTCTGTGAGTATTTAACATGTGCATAGAAACGTGCCAATTCTCTGTCACCCCGTCAATGAGTGTTTTAGCTCCCATAGCCACTCACAGCCATCAAGGACACACCTACGTGCTGGCTTGCATATCTGTTCAGCACTGTGCAAATGTGCAGTGCATCATGTGCTCAGTCCCACTAAACTGCATTTTTTTTTTAGAAAGCACATTTTAAACACATGCACAAAAGCACTCAAGCACAGGGCTCCTCAGTGTGACAGGGTTGATGTCAGGCAGCATGATGTGCCAGAAGTGTGAAGGGACTCAGGGGCCAGGGTAAATGAGGTGGGTTAAGATAAATGCATGAACTGAGATTAGGCAAAAAGGATTCTAATCAGGGATCTTGTTCTTGTTCTTGGAATAAGCAAGTAATGACAGATGGTTCTATTTCTAAACATGCCAAGACTGGAGCTACTAACTATACACGACAGAAGATAAGTCCACTCAGGGATGCTGTAAGTAAAGAATAAGTACTTGAATAAGGCAGAACCTGTCAGGTAACACCGTGGTGTCTCCCACCATGCACAGGCCACTGAGCTAAGCAGTAACGCCAAGGTGACAATAACAAACTTTCACTAAACCACATCCCAGTAATTTCAGGGCTGAACAATCTTCCCTGATAGATCTGGATGGGTCTAGAATTATTGTACATGCTTTGAAAGATAACAAGGACGAGCATCGGGTACTACATTAGTTTCAAATACACGAGATAATTCACCAAATTTTTACCTCCTAATTATCTTTTACTGATAAATTCCAAAGTGTTTTGAATTACTACAGACACACTGGCAGGTAACAACGACAATAACATCACAGGTCCAAAGGTAAACAACCACTCCCGCGAGCTTAGCCTTCTTCCACACCTTGCCCATGACAGACAAGGTGAGTAACGAGTACCTGGGATGACACACCTCACCGCCTACTCACCACAGCACTACACATCACCCAGCACCGTGCCACGTGATCAATGATGACTCAAACGCTCCCCGACAAGTACTCACCGGCCCACACGCCCTCGGAAAGCCAGGCGGGAGATGCGGGCAGCGAGGCAGTAAACAACACAGGTGACACTCAGCCCGTCACTCCCGTAGTAAACACGCCACCCTTGACACCCACGAGCCTATTACCTTTTGTACCAAACTGTTTATTTCACTAAGTTGTTGCTATTGTCAGCTAACATTTGAATTTATTTGTGATATCTGGGAGACTCTGGGGTTTTAGATAATTAGAATACTTCCTGGTCACTGTGTAACTTGAATATTAAAGTAAATACGTATTATTTTATATATGGTGAGAAACGAATTTATTTAACTGTTTCAGTTTATGCAGCGACCAATAGATACTTATGTTTATTTCTTATATTTGTAAGGTTCGAGTTTTTTTTCTAAGTAATGTGATGTAAAGTAACTATATAACACGGGTCATTTAACCAGTCTAAATCACACTGTAATTCTTACAGTTCACTAATGATATTTATAAAGTTTTCTGGATTATTAAACGAAGAGAAGCACAATAAATCTCTTCAAACATAAAGTAAGATAAAGTTTCGGAAAGCAAACACATTATCTATTACGTTATCGATGTGCCTATCATTCACACTACTGATATTAATGTTAACACAGCAATAATGGCAAAGTTACTGTGGCTTTAGTGAATGTTCTCGACTTTTTAGTGACTACCAGACTCACAGCGACTTGCATCTTCAAACATTTCATCTCATTCCCCTTTCCCTTCAAAAAACATCTTAAAGGTGCCTCTGCTCTTAATCTCCACACGCAAGTCACGCTGATATGTGACCAAAGTGGTGTTCAATATAACATGACCTAGAATCTCTCTCTCTCTCTCTCTCTCTCTCTCTCTCTCTCTCTCTCTCTCTCTCTCTCTCTCTCTCTCATAAACACCTAGCTCTATCTCTTTCCATCTCTCCTCTTCTCTCTTCGCTTTAATACACCAAACGTTAGCTAGAAGAGAGAACACGAAGAACGTATATCACAGCTACGAACGTATGCAAACGTATCGATAAGAAACACCATGTCAGATTCATTCATTCTCCCTATGCGCAGTTTCTTTCAGATTTACTTATTTCACTACAACAAAAACGTTTCCGAAAGCAGGAATGAGCGAAGGCAACAGAAAACGAGGTAGCAGGGAGGAATGGCAACACAAAGCAGAGAGAGAGACCATGTATGTGCTACTCTACCGAAGCTGAAGTACATCAACAGGTCTTCGTAATCTTTCCATCTATTCCCTCTTATGCTCCTCGCCGCAACATGACCATCACATTTCCCATGTTCTGACACACTTCTGGTCTCACCTTCACTACACTCAAAAGGCTCTAGTTGAAGTTACAAGGGTTCTTAAGGGTATTTTTACGGGAATACTGACAGATTAACACGATTTCTATATTATTAACAGGAGGGGCAGTCTTGAGAACCCTTCTAATCATCTCTGTGGCCTTTGAAAGTAGTGACGGTGAAAGAGCGAAGTGTTTCTGGATACAAGGCGATCCTACTGTGTGAACGACGAGACAGGATGAGAGGAGCAAGAGCGCAGGCGTGGAGGGAAAGGGAGATCTGACATTGATTTTCCGCCCAGTGTTAGCCGGTCAGGAGGAGAAGCAGGGATGTCCCGGCGAGTAAACGACCCCCTAGAAGACCTGTAAGTGCCGGTAAGACGCCCTTCCTTCACGGGCGTGGCAAGGAGGAGGAGGAGGAGGAGGTGGTGGTTGTGGTGGTGGTGGAGGTAGAGAGGTGGAGGAGGTGAAGAAGGAAGAGGGCATTTCATGTATTTTGTAATGCTTTTGTGTATTATTTCCTGTGTGTGTGTGTGTGTGTGTGTGTGTGTGTGTGTGTGTGTGTGTGTGTTTGTGTTTTCTTAATCTACCGTTTTCCTACCAAAAAAAAAAAAATTGAGGAAAGGAGGAAGGGAGAAAAGAAAGGAATGGAGGAGACAGGGAGGAGAGGAAGAAAAGCTGATTAAAAGAGTGCCTGAAATGAGAACACACGCACGCAAACACGTTAATCACTGCCACCACCACCACCACCACCACTACTACTACTACTACTACTACTACTACTACTACTCTCACCATAAGGCAATCATCAATAGTCTCTCACGTGTTGCTGCAGTAGAGCCGCCCTAACAATGTTCATGGTGGTAGTTATGGTGGTTGTGGTGGTGATGGTGGTTGTAGTGATGATGCCTGGTTGTGGTTGTGATAATTGTTGTTGCTAATGTTATTGATTATGGTGCTGTTGATGTTATAAATTTCAATGTTGTTGTTGTAGTTGTTGTTGTTGCTGTTGTTGCTGCTGCTGCTGTTGTTGTAGTTTCAGTTGTAGTAGTAGTAGTAATAGTAGTAGTAGTAGTAGTAGTAGTAGTAGTAGTAGTAGTAGTAGTAAAATACCTAAGAGTTATCACACAGACACACATAAATACACATGCACACACGTCACCACCACCACCACCAACAACAACAACAACAACAATTCACTTAACAAATGCACATTGTCAGTGGTTACAGGAAAAAAAGAAAAAACACTGGCATTGTTAGCTTTTAACTCTCAGAAACAAAAGACTGCATGGTTGTGTCAACTGACCACACTGATAACATCCTCTCTCTCTCTCTCTCTCTTTTGATAACTGATAACTCTCTTTTTTGATAACTGATGACCAGACAATCTACTATTTCCTTGAAGTAATAAGATAGTATGCCACACACACACACACACACACACACACACACACACACACACACCAAGAGTTACTTATACGTATAACAGAAGTCGCGTGCACAAAATGGACGTGTGTGCGTGTGTGTGTGTGTGTGTGTAATGGTCACGTGTGTGTACGGGTTTGTCATGTACGTACGTGGGTGGAAATCGATGCCCATGTGCGCTTTACACACACACACACACACACACACACACACACACAGACCTTTTTCTTATCTATAATTTAGTACCAGCACCAGCAGCAGTTGTGGTAGTTGTAGTAGCAGCAGCAGCAGTAGTAGTAGTAGTAGTAGTAGTAGTAGTAGTAGTAGTAGTAGTAGTAGTAGTAGTAGTAACAACAGGAGAAGCAGCAGCAACCGTTGTAATAGTAGTAGTAGTAGTAGTAGTGGTAGTAGTAGCAGTAGTAGTAGTAGTAGTAGTAGTAGTAGTAGTAGTAGTAGTAGTAGTAGTAATAGGACGAGGAGTAGCAACAACAGCAACAACAACAGTAATGTACGCCTTTTAATTTATCTATTTATGCATTTATTTCCATATATATTCTTTAAAAAACCGAAACTTTAAGTAAAACTCTACGAAAGAGGTAGAATAATGGTGCGTATTTAATGATATGTTAATCTTATCATGTTATTTGTGTGTGTGTGTGTGTGTGTGAGAGAGAGAGAGAGAGAGAGAGAGTGTGTGTGCTGAACAAGCAAGTCGTTTTCTTTCTTCGTTATCATTTCTTTCTGTAAGTTTGCTATATTTAGGATGTCATATCTTTTCCCTCTACTCTCTCTCTCTCTCTCTCTCTCTCTCTCTGCCATTCTTATACTTTTTTTTTCTCTTCATCATTTTACATCCTCCCCCTTTTCCTATCCTTTCTGTATGTTTCTTCTCCTGCCATTCGTGACAGGGAGAAAGACAAAATATATTGAAGTATTAATAATTTGATGGACACACACACACACACACACACACACACACACACACACACTTTGAATTTATTCTAATCAAACTATTAAGTATCCTCAATGCAATATATATTTTCTGTCACTAGTACCTTATCAGTATGTTTTATTATCATTATTATTATTATTATTATTATTATTATTATTATTATTATTATTATTATTATTATTATTGCTATTATTATTGTTATTATTATTGTTATTATTATTGTTATTATTATTATTGCACAAGAACATAAGAAAAGCAAATGAAGCTGCAAGAAGCCATTAGCCCTATACGTGACAGTCCCTGTATAAAACATACGTACAAACTATTTGCATGTGTCATTCTCATCCAGAAATTTGTCTAATCTTTCAAATCTAGTGATCCGGCACCAACAACCCGATAACTGAGGGAATTCCATTCATCCACCACTCTACAACACAATTTCTTCCTATATATTTTCATTAACCCAAGTTTAAAGTCATTTTTTTGTCCTAACCCTAATACTGACTCTGAGGATTTTGTTTACGTCACTCTTGTTAAGTAGTACCCTATATGTCTCCATCAGGTCCCCTCTTAACCCTTTCACTGCGACACTAAACAATCAATAACACCAGAAGCAATGCCTGAAGTCTTTATAAGCATCTACAAGCAAGTTACCGATGAAAAAGAATACATTTTGCAATTTCTCCCCCACTTCAAAGATTGGTTGTGGCTGTAGAACAAGCAATTATGCCTCAGAGCGATTGGTAATTAGGAAAAGATGTACCAAGTGGCAGTCAAAGGGTTAACCTACGTCTCTGTAAAGAATGTAAATTAGTAAGCTTTAATCCGCTTGCGTATGGAATATGTCTCATCCCCTGTATCTTATCTTTTAATTCTCCTCTGTGTTAAACTCTAACAGACCTGCTATTCTTCCTCTAATAAGGGGACTAAAACTCAACGCCACAGTGTCGGTGAGGTCTGACTAGTGGCGAGTATAATTTTAATATTACTTGGGAACTTCTATTTGTAACGCTCCCTGACTTGATACATTGTTTGCTTCGTTCCTCTGCAATGTCTTCTCTAACGGAAAGCAAAGGTAACTGTAACTCCTTGATCTTTTTTTGCTCTCTGATCTCACCAGCGCCTCGTGTTGCCTTGTGTTCCTTTTGTGTGGATTTCCTCCGCCTACAATAAATTCTTTGCTCTTGTTAATGTTAAATTGTATCTGCCCTCTGTCTGTCCATTCGTTCGTCTTATCCGAGTCTGTCTACAGGGCGACTGCAGCACAAACCGACTTAATTAATTAGTGTACCTGTATTAATGTTTTCCGTGAATTCCGCAGCAAATGCACGCACGCACGCACACACACACACACACACACACACACACACACACACACACACACACACACACACACACACACACACACACACACACACACACACACACACACGTTAAAAAAAGAATTGTGGATAATAACAATAGTACTAGTAGCAGTAGCAAATAATAATAATAATAATAATAATAATAATAATAATAATAATAATAATAATAGTAATAACAACATCTAGAGATAACATTTTAATCATCTTTCCCTTCATTCTTTATCATATAATTTCACCTTCCTTTTTTTTTTTTTTCGTCTTTTATTTTATTTTTTACTTACTTTCAAACCTTCATCCCCTTTCTTGTAACCCTACCACCTGTCCGCCCCGCCCCGCCCCGCCCCGGAATTACAACAGCCCCTTCGCCCCAGTCTTTCATCCCCGTAAGTATGGCCTAAATAATAATAATAAATAATAATAATAATAATAATAATAATAATGATAATAATAATCTGGTTTGCTGCTGCCATGCTTCTCCCCCCCCAATGATGCTCCCCCCTGTCTCCCCTTCCTCCCCCCTTCCTGTTGGAAATTGGAAGGGGGGAATGGGGAGGAAGGAGGGGAGGCACTCGGCTCACCTTTGAAATGACTGGAGTGAGCCATTTACCGCTTTCCTGCTTTATTTTTGATATTTACTCTCTCTCTCTCTCTCTCTCTCTCTCTCTCTCTCTCTCTCTCTCTCTCTCTCTCTCTCTCTCTCAAGCTTACATAGTTATAGAGCTTGATGCTTTAACGCTTTTTTCTTATATGAGACTTTTATGATGCTTTATTAATATTATTATTATTATTATTATTATTATTATTATTATTATTATTATTATTATTATTATTATTATCATTATTATTACTATCACTATGAGCTGCTAATGATTCTGGCTTCAGATATAGAATCGTAGGCTAGCAACGCCCTCTCTCTCTCTCTCTCTCTCTCTCTCTCTCTCTCTCTCTCTCTCTCTCTCTCTCTCTCTCTCTCTCTCTCTCTCTCAGCTTCACTAATATATTTATAGTTTTTAATGCATACAGTGAGGCTTTATGCTAATGGTGTTATAATTGCTAATATTACAGTTATTATACATTGTGCTCCTCCTCCTCCTCCTCCTCCTCCTCCTCCTCCTCCTTCTCTACCACCTTCCCTCTTCCTCCTGCTGCTCCTCAATTTCCTTCTCTGTCAACTATTGCTTTCATTATCTCATTTTTTTCTTTCATTTCACTTTTTACTTTCTCTCCTTTCATCTTCCTCCTCCTCCTCCTCTTCTTCTTCTTCCTCCTCGTTCATCACTCTTTCTCTACCTCGTCCTTTATTTTCTCGTCTTGTTCCTTATTTGTATCTCCTTCTCCTTCTCCTCCTCCTCCTCTTCCTCCTATTTCTCTTTCCTCCTTTTCCGTCATTTATTTTCTTTTATTTGCCTCTTATCTACCGCTCCTCCTCCTCCTCCTCTTCTTATTTATCCTCTTCCTTCTCTTCCCCGTCCTTCTCTTTCCTGTCTTTATTTTTTTTCTATTCTTATTATCATCTTATATTATCTATTTTCTATCACTTCCTCTTCCTCCTCCTCCTGCTCCTCCTCATCCCCCTTCCCGTGGCAGAGCCGAGGACGCGAGCAGCGACGCCACAGTCCCAGGTACAAGACAGGCTCTCCCCTCCACCCCACGGTACACTCGCGGCGTCCTGGGGCTGGCACTGTCCGCCCCTCGCGCCGTCGCTCACTGTTTTCTGTTTGGTGGTCTTATTAGTTGTGTACACACTGGTTTGGTGAGCTTCGTGGTGGCCTTGGTTTGGTTTGGTGTCCTGTGTTGTGTTGTGTTGTGTTGTGTTGTGTTGTGTTAGCGGTCTGTTGAGTTTTCTTACTTGTCTTACTCCTCTATCTTAGTTTTCATTACCTTTTGTGCTTCCTGGTAATGGTCATCTGTGTTTTCCCTCCAGGCCAGTGTTCAGAAACGTTCCGCTCTCTCTCCACGACTGTTTTCAAAGGACACAGAGATGCTCAGCCGGGTTCCCGAGAGCGTTTCTCCTGTTGATATTGTAAAAGTGTTGTTCATCTGCCACTAGAACCATAAAAACACCCTTGAAAACCAGTCACTTGAAATGGAGCTCTTGGAAAGTAGGGGATGTGCGGCGCAGAAGTGTTGTAATGAGCCAGAAGACGATAAATGTACATACAACAACTACGAGGAACTAAAGGAATATAAATTATGTAGGAACTAAGTCCTTTCCAGTTACTGAATGATATATGAGAGATGGAAACTATAAAGGAAACAAACCTGATCCTCCCTTTTAGAAAGTCCCGCAGTATATAACCTGTTTTATAAAGGGCGTATGCTAAGCGAGTCTTATCAGTTCGTCTGTATACTACTCTCCCTTTTAAGTCAAGCTTCAACACATGGGAGGAATATAAATAGCGATATAAGAACAATTGAATGCAGTACTGATGTGGCCTTGAGAGAGAGAGAGAGAGAGAGAGAGAGAGAGAGAGAGAGAGAGAGAGAGAGAGAGAGAGAGAGAGAGAGAGAGAGAGAGAGCTGAGGCCATGAAGTTAACACAATTAAAGTATGCTTAATTAACTTAATCATGTGAGAGTGTATGCTTCGCTATCATTCACTCCCAGCACCAGCCCTCCTCTCCCACACACCACTATGACAATACCAGACATCCTCTCCTACACTATGCTGCACTCGAAAACACAATAACACACGGGAAACTCAACTGCTGTACCATCCAAATCAAAAGGTGCAAAAACAAGGGAAGCAGTAAGGATCAAGCCAGCAGCCCTATGTACACAGCAGTTCCTATATAAAAGTTATCATCTATACTTTTATCAGTTATTTAGTTCTCTCTCTCCGCTGTGGTTGTCTTTAGGTAACGTTCAGAGCATAGAAAGGATAAGAGGCTCATTTTCTATTTTCTGTGCTACGAAACTGATTAATACACTGTGTTATAACAATGTGTGTGAGAAGTGCTAAAGGGTTATGGGAGAAAATGTTTAGCACTGAAAGGGTTAAGAGCTTCACGTTGACCCAGCATTAATAACCTGAGTCTTTTCCATTCATCCCCATGTCTATACACTGTGGCTATACAATTATATCTATGCAATTATTCAGTCCGTTTTTCAGTTCTATATCAACGTAATTCCGTCAATACTTCCTTATTTTTTTCTTCTTTTTTTATTTATTTTTTTTTTGTTCACATTCATTGTCACTCATCATAGTTGCTGTAATTGATGTTGTTTGTTGCTTTTGTCGTTGTTATCATTGTCATTACCCTATTTAGTTGTTGTTGTTGTTATTTTGCACGTTCCATATATCCCCTCCCTCCCCTCCCCTTACCTCTCTTCCTCCCCTCCCTTCCTATTCTCTCTCCCCTCTCCTATCCCTCCTTCCCTTAACCTTCCCTCAATGTGGCCTTAAAAGCCTTAAGTGTTCTGTGTGAAGTGAGGAGGAGAAAGGAAGAGAAAGAGGAAGAGGAAGAGGAAGAGGAAGGAAGAGAGGGAAACGTAGGCGTATGAACTTTATCTTCAAGCTTCTTCCTTCTCTTCTTCTCCTCCTCCTCGTCCTCCTCCTCCTCCTCCTCCTCCTCCTCCTCCTCCTCCTCCTCCTCCTCTCATTACATTGCCCATTTTCTAATAATCTCTCTCTCTCTCTCTCTCTCTCTCTCTCTCTCTCTCTCTCTCTCTCTCTCTCTCTCTCTCTCTCTCTCTCTCTCTCTCTTATCTTTCAACTTATCGTCACTTTCTTTCTTACAAGGAAAACAAACTGATGAGGTAATGGTAAATGTGTAGTGGTAAACAGATATATATATTTGTTTATCTGTCTGTCTGTCTGTCTGTCTGTCTGTCTATCTGTCTGTCTGTGTGATTCTCCTCCTCTTCTATCTGTCTAGTACTTCACCTGTCTGTTCGTGTTCCTGTCTATCTGCCAGTTAATTTTCATATCTCTTGTTTTTTTTTTCTTTTTTTTTTTTGCTTAACTGTTTCTCTGTTTGTCTTTTTTATCATGTCTTTTTAAAATTTTTTCACCTTTGTCTGTCTGTCTGTCTGTATTCTGTCTATCTAAAAATCTGTCCATCTGTCTGTCTGTCTGTCTGTCTGTCTGTCTGTCTTTATTCTGTCTCTCCAAAAAATCTGTCCATTTGTCTGTCTGTCTGTCTGTCCATCTGTCTGTCCGTCTGTCTGTCTGTATTCTGTCTCTCCAAAAAAATCTCTCCATCTGTCTGTCTGTCTGTCTGTCTGTATTCTGTCTATCTAAAAATCTATTAATCTGTCTGTCTGTCTGTCTGTATGAGTATTTCCCATTCTTACTATCACTATCCATCAATCTGTCTGTCTGTCTGTCAGTTCATCTGCCTGTCTACATCCATTTTGTGTCCCTGAATGACTGTCTATCTGCCTGTCTACTTAATTCACTTGCTCCCCTGCCTGTCTGCCTGTTTGCCTGCCTGCTTGCCTGTCTGTCTGTCTGTCTGTCTGCTCGTTGTCGTTCTGCTTGTTTAAGGGCGAAGAATGCATACCGCTTCCGCTACTACTGCTGTTGTTATTGCTGATGCTGATGCTGATGCTGCTGCTGATGATGATGATGATGCTACTGCTGATGCTGCTGGTGATAATGATGATGATGCGGTGAGGTAAACAAACTGATAGATTGTAAGAACTTAGCTGCTTGTCTTGTCCAGGAGGAGGAGGAGGAGGAGGAGGAGGAGAAAAAAGTAGGAAGAGACGCAGGAGGAGCAAGAGGAGGAAGAGGAGGAGGAGGAGGAGGAGGAGGAGGAGGAGGAGGAGGAGGAGGAGGAGGAAGAGGGGGAAAAACAAGTAGGAAGAGAAGCAGGAGGCAAGCAAGAAGAATAAGGGAAAACAGAAAAAAAACGAGAATGATAATTTATGAGAGAGAGAGAGAGAGAGAGAGAGAGAGAGAGAGAGAGAGAGAGAGAGAGAGAGAGAGAGAGAGAGAGAGATGAGGAGGGTGAAGAAGGAAAGAAACGACAATGTGAACGAGAAAAGTTGGCACACGGAGAAGGAGGAGAAGGAGGAGAGAGACAAGGAGGGGGAGGGTGAGGAGGAGGAGAAGGAGAAGGAGGAGGGCGAGAATATATCCTACCTCCCCTCTCCTCAGCCCCACAAGACTGGACTAAGCCGGGGAGGAGTGTCAGTGAAGAGGGCATTACACATCTTCGCCCTCGCCACAGCCCCAGCCCTCCCACAGGAAGCCCACACGGTCACCACCACAGCCGCCGCCCCTCCCCTGACCCGCCGCCACACCCCGTCTGTCGCGAGCCTTCCACTGTTAAGGTAGTGTGGTGGTGTGTGCTGTGGTGTGGTGGTGATAGTTGTAGTTGTAGTAGTAGTAGTAGAAGCAATGGTGTGTGGTGGTGTGGTGTGGTATTGTGGTGTGTGGTGGTAATGGTGGTAATGGTGGTGATAGTAGTAGTAGTAGTAGTAGTAGTAGTAGTAGTAGTAGTAGTAGTAGTAGTAGTAGTAGTAGTAGTAGTACGAGTACTACTACTACTACTACTACTACTATTACTACTATTACTGCTACTGCTACTACTACTACTACTACTACTACTAATAATAATAATAATAATAATAATAATAATAATAATAATAATAATGATAATAAATATAATAATAATAATAACAACAACAACAACAACAACAACAACAACAACAACAACAACAAATCCAGCCAGCCGGTGACGACCTGAGTTGACCCTGCCCTACCCCACTCCCCTAGGTGTACGTTGACCTCGACTCCGGGTCATGCTACAAGCCGCCCCGCCCACCCAAGGCCGACCCGCCCCGCCCCACCTCTGAGTCACCCCGCGTCCCGCCCTGGCAGCCGAGTCCCTTTGTGGAGAACGGTAAGGGAGCAAGCATGTGTCCTTAGGTGTTCCTCATGTGCTCTTCAGACGTATTTTAGGGAACGGTGTCTTTAATGCCCCCTGAGTGTGTTGTAAAGTGTTGTAGCGAGTGTTTCTGTTTGTTTCCGTGTGTTTCTAAGTGTATATCCTTCTCTCCCTCCGGCCGCCTACAGAAGAGCCGCCCACTGCCGCGCGGATGAGGATCAAGGGTGACCGAGAGAAGATGACGATGCGCAGCGAAGCTTTGCGGTACTGGCGCTCCATCCATAACAAGTGAGTGAGTGTGTGTGTGTGTGTGTGTGTGTGTGTGTGTGTGTGTGTAAGGGTGCAGCAGAGAGAGAGAGAGAGAGAGAGAGAGAGAGAGAGAGAGAGAGAGAGAGAGAGAGAGAGAGAGAGAGAGAGAGAGAGAGAGATCCCCAGTCCCTCCTGACGGGCGTGTGGTGCAACAGGTACTCGCTGCTCAATGGGTTCAACAAGCAGCGGCGGTCGGCGCTGATCAAGAAGCACCGGCAGCGGATGAAGGAGCGCAACCACCTGTCCATCTTCTTCGTGCTGGTGTTCATGCTGGTATTCGTGACCATCCTGGTGGCCGAAGTGTTCTTCATCGACGAGCACCGCACCGGCATGCTCTTCTCCAGCAAGCGCACCTCGGAGTTTGACTCCCTCGGGGACATCCCGGACTACTTCATGGACGACAAGAAGTTGGTGGGGCAGCTGGAGATCGACACGTACCGCAGGCAGGAGCTGTCCGTCAAGGCGAAGACCGGCAACGAAGAGCGCTTCTTCCGCAAGAACGTGGACGAGACGCACCTGATGGCGCGAGTCACGGGCAACTTGGTGCAGTCCGTGCAGGGCCTGGCCAAGGCTGACTGGCTGGCCTCGCTCGGCCTCACCCACGTCACCTTCTTCGGCGCCAACAGCACCGCTACGGACGCGGAGTGGCACCCTGTCTCCCACACGCGACACAAGTTCTTCGTGTACTCTGCCTTCTACGATGACCGGAAGGGCCGCATCATCCGCGTGGTGGGCGCCACGCAGACCAAGAAGAGCGACCGTGTGTGGTGCAAGTACTGGTACTCCAACTCCAGCACGCTCATCGTGAACGGCGCCATCAAGATCATCCGCGAGAACTGGAACCTCAAGTTCTCGGCGTGCTTCATTGCGTGCCCGCTCACCATCTACCGCAACGGCAAGCAGCCTATTCCGCCTCCTGAGAGCGTGTCCCTGATGGCAGACCCAGGCGGCAACGCCACCAACAAGCTGCGCGTGCTCAACCTGGACGTGGCGAAGGAGGAGGTGCGCGACACGTTCGCGGTGTGCGTCAAGCCGCTGCACTTCGACTACAACAACGTGAACCAGATGATAGAGTTCATCGAGCTGAATCGCATCCTGGGCGTGGAACACTTCACCCTGTACAACCACACGGTGGGGCCTGGCGTGGACTGTGTGCTGCGCCACTACGTAGCGGAGGGCGTGGTCACCATACTGCCCTGGAAGCTGGACATCAAATCACAGAAGGAGATCCGGACGGAGGGTCTGTTCGCGGCACTCAACGACTGCCTGTACCGCCTCATGTACCGCCACCGCTACGTGCTCATGATCGACCTGGACGAGTACATCGTGCCGCACGCCAACCTCACGCTGCCGCACCTCCTGCACTATCTCCACACCAAGGCCGACGCCAACAAGGTGGGCGCCGTCAGCTTCCAGAACTCCTTCTTCTACCTGCAGTGGCCTGACGACCCCAACAGGTGAGCCACGCCGCCCTCCTCCCTTCAGTGCCTCCTTCACTCCCACACCCACTCCTGCCTCTTCACTTAAATGCCACTCCTTGTTTATATGCCACTCGATCCCTCTCCTCCTCCTCCTCCTCCTCCTCCTCCTCCTCCTCCTCCTTCTTCTCTTCCTCCCCCCTCCTTGTTCCTGCCTCATGCTGTCCTCCCTTCCCCAGCGCCTCCCTGCCTCCTCTGGTCACCCTTCGGAAGACTCGTCGTCGTCAGAGGTTCCACCCACACAAACAACGTTCCAAGTACATCGCCGTGACGCCCAACGTGGTGGAGGCCGGTGAGTATGTGTGTGTGTGTGTGTGTGTGTGTGTGTGTGTGTGTGTGTGTGTGTGTGTGTATGTGAGTGTGTGTGTGTGTGTGTATGTGTGTGTGTGTGTGTGTGTGTGTGTGTGTGTGTGTGTGTGTGTGTGTGTGTTTTCTTATAAATAACTGTGAGTAGGTTAGACAATAAACATAATGGCAAACTACACACACACACACACACACACACACACACACACACACACACACACACACACACACACACACACACGCACACACACACACACAGTGGTATTGATACAACATACCGCGGTCCCACCTAGCAACTGAGATGGGTTGGATAAAGAGGAGGAGGAGGAGGAGGAGGAAGAGGAGAGAAAGAGTTTGAAATGGATGCCACGTTACATAACATTACATAATGGAGGAGAAATAGTGGCTTTATATTCCGTGACCATACGAGTGGCGGGGGGCGGCCACTGGGGACCACTCCTGTGCATTGGTGTACCTGTTGTTATTACTGCCAACCCTACCCGCCTCCTTGCTATCATTACTGTGTTTATCTCTCCTTTTGTTCCCTGTGCTTTTATGCAATGTGTGTGTGTGTGTGTGTGTGTTTGTGTGTGTGTGGAAGATGATACAGTAATCACGGACATACAGGCAACGCACACCACATCCATCTGTTCCCGACACACACACACACACACACACACACACACACACACACACACAC
>NC_087176.1:9452500-9480000 GCF_035594125.1 Scylla paramamosain
CTTTTAAAGCCCTCAGCTATGCAATGTTTGTTTACATCTGTCAGCTGTCCATGTGCTGTTTGTTTACATGTGTTAGCTACCCACGTGCTGTTTGTTTACGTGTATCACCTGTCCACGTGTTATTGTTTACGTGTATCATCTGTCCACGTGTTATTGTTTACGTGTCATAGCTCGCCACGTGGTCCTGTTTACATGTATCAGCTGATCACGCCGTCACATTTACCGACCTGAGGACAAGATGAATTATTGTGTCGGGGAAAAAAAGAGTAACATTCCCCGACAGACCCGACACGCACAGTTACGCTCAATATCGAACAGGCTGACCCACAGGCAATCCCAATGGAGAATCAATATAGTGAGACTAGTAGTGAAAAATAGAGAAGAAAAAATGTGATCTACTCATATCAAATTGGTACTGAATTATGGCAGAAACTTTTATTTATAGATGATAATGATGGTAATGATGAAAATGATAGAAATGGTTGTGTTTATGTTTATATTCTATGGAAAAGATCAATCATGTATTTTTCAATTTTTTTTTCTCTCTCTCTTTTCTTATCACGAGAATTTTTTACTGACGCACAAATCTTTGAAGACTTTTGCCTCATCGCTAGCTCGAAATAACTACTACCATTGCTACTACTACTACTACTACTACTACTACTACTACTACTACTACTACTACTACTGCTGCTGCTGCTGCTGCTGCTGCTGCTATTATACTATCATCACTGTTGCAAATAGTACTGCTTCTGCCACTGCCACTACTACTACTACTACTACTACTACTACTACAACTGCCATCACTGCCTCTTCATCACAACCACCATTACCACAATCCGATTTACAGTTTATCATTGCCAGCACCTTCCTAACTACCATCATCACCACCATCACAATTGCATCATCATCACGCAGCTATTCTTCACTGCCACTGCATCACCATCACCGCTACCATCACCACAGTTATGTATATTGTCATCACCACCGACACCACCATCACCGCTACAACATCACCACCCATATTCATTATCAGCACCATCTCCAGTAGTAGAAGTAGTAGTAGTAGCAGTAGTAGTAGTAGTAGTAATAATAGTAGTAGTAGTAGTAATAATAGTAGTAGTAGTAGTAGTAGTAGTAGTAGTAGTAGTAATAGTAGTAGTGGTGAGTGTTGTGGTGATAGTGGTGGTGGCAGTGGTGAATCACAATCATAGATATTAATTACAATCTTATCACCACCACCACCACCGCCGCCGCCATTACCACCACACTAACAACGAAGGTCTGGTATCCCTTTCTACCTAAACTGTTTGTCACTTAACAGAAAAGGTTAGTATTAAGTGGCTCTGAAGTGCAACAGTAGCAGTAGCAGCAGTAGCAGTAGTAGTAGTAGTAGTAGTGATGGTAAAAAAAACTACCTTCTTCGCGCAATCCTCATTCATTAACTTACTCATTACATTCACTCATTGATGCACCCAATCACCTCCACTCACTCACCCTTGAAAACAAAGAGAAAAGTATCGTCACAATAACAAGTGATTAACTGAGACGCCCACGCATTTAATGAAAGTACCTTCACCTATTTCATTTCCACCGATTTGACGTAAGCAGACTTAATTATCTCAGGTATGGGAAGAATTCATTATCTTTCAGTCACTTCGCCTAAAATAACAGTAGTCCATAATTGTTCGTTTTCTATTCCTTATTGCTTCGTGTGGGAAAGTCAGCAATACTTTTTTTTTTTTAAGGGTTGGGTGGATGATTTTTTGGGTACACGTTCCATTTTCTGTATCTTTCTCCACACGAGTGTTCATCGATCGCTTGGCACGGGGCGGCCTGACCTCACCTGACCTCCCCCGCTGCGGCAAGGTGCTGACCATGCGTCGTATTTACGGGATGTTTTACAATCAAAAGCTGACAAATTTATACGACAAACAAAAACATAGAAATGACAATAATAATAAAAAGTGCTTGGATATTTTGGTGTTTTCTTGTTTTCCGCTTAAGGTTGTGCTTTTGTTGCTAAGTTTTATCACGTGTATGTGTGTGTGTGTGTGTGTGTGTGTGTGTGTGTGTGTGTATGCACTCAGCCAGGTGGTGCCAGTCTCTCTGCCAACTGTCTTCCACTCATCCCACACGTCCCTTTACCAACACCACCACCACAAGTCACACCAACAAAGAAGAGGAGTCATGGTTGCGAGGGAACGGTGGAGCGGGGGAGACGTGGGGAGACGCTGTAGCAGCACCCTGTGGGTGGTGGACGCAGGTGGCGCAGCGCCCAGGCCTGCAGCGGGTGCTGGCGGGGCTCAGCGGGCGGTGCAGTGGAGCGCCGCCACCTGCTGATAACACACACTGTTTTTGGCCAGATAAGCCTTTTTACTATCAGCCGAGAGCTTCCACTGCCAGTGTCCCTCCGCGTGTGCCAACCGCTAGCCGTGCCGCACCCTTCAGGCTCTGCCACTGTTATCCTTCGTTTGTCTGCCCCTCCCACCTCGTCCCGCTCCGGCCGGAGGCTCTCCTACCGCCCGTGTTGGAACTACAGTCTGCTAGGCACCGTGCCCTGGGGCGCGCCAGCATGGCGGCCCTACCCACCCCTGCGTCTCCACCCGTCAGAACTGGTTCCCTCACTACAGGTCCCACCGCCGTGACTTCTGCCCCCCAGGTCGTAATGTGACCCCTCCTCCTCTACGACTGTGACCCATTACTGGTACTTGAGTGGTTAAGTTGGTGCTGAGGTGAAGTGATCCTAGACAAGTGACCCGTAAGTGTGGTGACCCAGAGTGGCCTAGAGTGGCCCGAAGGTCCATCGGACGAGTGGTGACAGCCGGCCACCGATAGCACGATAAGTGGTACCGACCTGATTAAGTGTCGCGGCGCAGAGACAGTGGCACAGGGGGTGACGGCCCCGGTGGGGCACCTGAATGGAGGACGCGCCCCCCGCCGCCTGTCAGGGCCTGGACACATGGGGATTGATGCGAGGCGCGTCACGCTCTGCTCCGGCGGGAGTGTCTCCGCCCTCCTCGGCCTGCTGCTCCTGGCGGCGGCGGCCACCTCCCAGGCGGCCGCCATCCGTGGCACAGAGTCCCCGGCCACTATCCAGGACCCACCGCGGCCTGGCACCACCCCGAGCAGTGTGCACCACGCGGCCCTCAACATCTCGGCGAAGCCAACACCCGTAAGCAGAAACGGCGTGTCCTTCCGCGAGCTGTGCAACACCAAGGTAAGGTGGGCGCCGCCGCCCCATCACGTGGACCATGACCTGGATCCCCTGCACAAGTACTTGCCGCCGGCGTGGTCCACTCCTGCTGCGAGTGAGGCCGAGACGCCCGCCACGCGGGTGGGGTCGTCGCTGCCCGAGGGATGCCACGACGTGGGCCGCGTGGGCCACAAGACGCTGCGGTGCACGGGCACCAACCTGACGCAGATCCCGGACCTGTCGCTGGAGCGCAACGTGGACTCGCTGGTGTTCCTGGAGACAGGCATCCAGGTGGTGAGTGACGTGCGCCACCTGCCGCGCTCCGTGCGTGACCTCACCTTCTCCCACGGCCCCCTCGTCACCTTCAACGGCCTCAGGTTTTACCAGATCTCCGGCCTGGACTCACTCACGCTGGAACACAACACACTCAGCACCTGGAGCTTCGTCACCGCCTTCTACTCCCCCGACGCGCCCAAGAACGCCACCATCCGAACCCTGCACCTACAGAACAACCTCATTACCTACCCGGTGAGTGGCGCCCCGCACCAAGACACCCCTGCATCACCCCCCCCCCCATTGTCCTCCTGACCCTTCGCCATTCACCACCTCCCGTGGCCTCCTCTCTGTTCTCTCCACACTATCCTGTACAGCAACCATCTGTTTTCCCTTCGTCATTTCCTTATTCCCATCCTCTCCATGTATTCCTTTCATTCTTGTCCATTCCTATTAATTTCTTTCAGTCCACACTCCTCAGCCCTCGTATCTCTTGTTCCCTTTACTTCCTTTATCCATATAGCTCCATCTTTTAAAACTTTCATGGCCCTCTGGTCAGCTCTTGTCCCTTCCTCTCTCCTCTCACACAAGAACATGAGTAAGGAGGTTGCAAAAGGCGTGCTGGATTACTCGAGGCAGCTCCTGGATATCACTGACTCACCATCTGTCATCGCTGAATTAATTTAACCTCCTCTTTAAGTCTTCTATTGTCTTTGCACTCATTACAAACTCGCTCTGTTTATTACATTCCTCTGCTGCCATGTTTGTGAACCTTTTTTTTTTCCCCACCTCCTTCGTAAATCCGAATTTCTTCACTTTCTAATAATTTGTACGAGAGCTTTATTAATATCCCCTTTATTGAGACCCTTCACCCACTTATACACTTCTATTAGATCTCCAAGTATCCTTCGTCTTTCTGAAGAGTATAGTAGATTCAGACGTCACAATCTTTCTCCGTAAGCTCTAAATTCCTTGTTTCATTTCCGTCCCCCATCTCTCTCTCTCTCTCTCTCTCTCTCTCTCTCTCTCTCTCTCTCTCTCTCATCACCGCCCCGCTCGTCGTGTTGCAGCCTGAGCCAATAGGAAGTAACGAGTCTGTGCTGCCCCTGCTGGAGACACTCGTGATGAGCAACAACCCGATGTGTAACCTGCCCGGCAACTTGTTCCTGCCACTCTGGGCCAGCAAACTCACCACACTACTCCTCAGAAACTGTTCCCTCTCCCAGTTCTGTGAGTCAACCAGTCACTCACTCAGGCAGTTAGCTATTTAGTTAGTTAGTTAGTTAGTTAATTAGTTTGTATGTCAATCTGCGTACTTCTTGGATAGACGTTCAGTAAGTCAACTAATCCGTCAGTCAGTTAGTTGGTTAATTGGTCAGTCAATCAATCAGTCAGTCAAACAGATAGTCAGTTAGTTAGTTAGGTATTAGATTAGTTAGTCCAGCAGTCAATGTGTCAGCACTTCAGTCAGTTAATCAGTCATCCAGGCAGTCAGTCGGTCAGTCAGCAGATGAAAAAACCTAATTAGCTAGGACTTAAATATAAACACCATCTAGTCATGCAGTCACACAGTCAGTCATGGAGCCACACAGTCATGCAATCACAATCATGCAATCACAATCATGCAATCACAATCATGCAATCACAATCATGCAATCACAGTCATACACCCACACAGTCATACACTCACACAGTCATACACCCACACAGTCATACACTCACACAGTCATACACCCACACAGTCATACACTCACACAGCCATACACCCACACAGTCATATACCCACACAGTCATACACCCACACAGTCACGAGTCAGTCAGTCATCCGGTCCCTCCCTCCTCCCACAGACGGGTCGCCACTGGAGCCGGTGTCTGGCATACAAGTGCTGGACCTGAGCAACAACCCAGGCCTGTCTAACGAGGAGCTGTACGAGCTGTTTGGGCCGCTGAGCGAGGGGCGCCTCAGGGAGCTGTACCTGGCTAACAACAATTACGTCATCGTTCCTACTGAGGCCCTGAAAGTGGTAGGTCATGAAAGGGTTACTGTCAATATGTTTGCTTCCATTTCTATTTTTTTTTTTTATTGAATCGCATTTTTTCATACTTGAGAGGATAAAATAAAAAAAAAAAAAGCTAAGAATAAAAGTAAATAAAAAGGGAAATACATTATGTAAAAGGGTTATTGGCCAAAGGCAACAAAAAGGAGTGGTAGATGAATGGAACGGACTCAGTAATCAAGTTGTTAGTGCTAAGACATTAGGGAGCTTTAAGAGAAGATTAGACGGGTTTATGGATGGGGATGATAGGTGGAAATAGGTAGGTATATTTCATACAGGGACTGCCACGTGTAAGCCTGGTGATTTCTTGCAGCTTTCCATATATATATATATATATATATATATATATATATATATATATATATATATATATATATATATATATATATATATATATATATATATATATATATATATATATATATATATATATATAAAAGGCGTATGCAGTTAATTTAATCTTGGCTAAGCTACACAAGAACATTTTTTTTTCAGAGATTAGTATAAAAAAATAAATAAATAAATAAGTCGATTAAAAGTTGCACACAATGTAAATATTGACTGGCAGTGAAAGGGTTAACATAGAAGGAAAAACCACCCTTACTTACACGCTACGATTTCCAGGCAAAGCTCTTCTGGGTCTTGGTTGTTTAATTACCATACGAGTTAGTAATGGGTAATGAACGCAAGCTTTGGGCAATGACAAAGGATGTGAAGGGGCAGTGACGTATACAGGATGGCAGGACAGTGATAGATGGGCAGTGATTATTGGAAGAGAGAGAGAGAAAAAAAAAAAAGAGTATTAATGAAAAATAAACGAAGGGGATACTAATATGAATGTAGTGAAGGGCATTTAGGGCATCAGTGGCAGTAACAAAAGGGTAACTGGATGAGACAAGGGAAGTACACAGGTGGTAATGAGATGGGAGGGGACTAAGGGCAGGCATATAATGCATGAGGTACAGATATCAAGACTTCTAGGCATCAGTGACGGTAACAAACGCGCAAATGGTATAAATAAGGGATACAAAAGTGGTAATGAGCTATAAGACTTGAAATAGCTGTGAGACCTAAGGGGTATTGACTCTAACAGCGATACACAACACTGCACCAAATAAACAATGCAAGGAATCTTTAAAAGCATCGATAAGAAAAAGGGAATTAGAAAATATATGTTACGATTCCTAGCCAGTGTGATGTTTGGTAGTGCCTGCAGAAGAACAAAGGTCAGAGTGGTTAGCGAATACAGATAGGCCAAGTAGCATTGAAAGGATTAAGTGGATACTGTATGTGGTAATGAGCCGTAAGATGAGGAGGGACAGATGTGATGAGTGCTCGTGGTGTTCCTACAGGTAAGTGGCGGCCTGGAAAAGCTGGATCTTCACGGGGCAGCCTTCCAGTGCCTCGACAACACCTCCTTCCCACTCCTGCCGCGCCTCAAGGATCTTAACCTCATGTACTGTCGCATTGCAGCGGTGAGTAGGATATCCACGTGAAGGAATCTAACCTTACCTAAGCTAAGCTAACCTGACCTAACCTAACCTAACCTAAACTAACTTAACATGAAGGAATCTAACCTAATCCAAGCCAACCTAACCTAAGCTAACCTAACCCAACCTAACCTAAACTAACTTAACATAAAGGAATCTAACCTAATCCAAGCTAACCTAACCTAACCCAATCTAACCTAACCTAATCTAATCTAAGCTAACCTAACCTAATCTAAACTAACTTAACCTAACCTAACCTAACCGAATCTAAACTAACCTAACCTAACCTAACCTAATCTAAGCTAACCTAACCACTCTAGCCAAAAGTGACCTATAACCTAACCTAATCTAACCACTTGAAAGAACATTAATATAACTAAAAATTACCTAAATTCCAAACTAACGTAGACTAACCCACCCATCTGAAAGGACATTACTTTAACCAAATGACTTAACTATTTGAAAAAGCAATAATCTCACCAAAAGTTACCTAACCTAACCTAACCGCTTGAAAGAACACTAATCTAGCCAAGTGACCTAGCCTAACCAGACCTAGCCTAACTGCTTGAAAGAACACTTATCTAACCAAGTGACCTAGCCTAACCTACCCTAGCCTAATTACGTGAAAGGAAAATACTCTAACCAAAAAATTACCTAGCCTAACCTAATATTACCTAACCTAACCTAACATTACCTAGCCTAACTTAACCTAACCTAACATTACCTAACCTAACCTAACATAACCTAACCTAACCTAAGATTACCTAACCTAACCTAACCTATCCTTACCTAACCTAACATTACCTAACCTAATCTTACCTAACCTAACCTAGCTTGAAAGAACACTAATTTCTAACCAAATCTAGCCTAATTACGTGAAAGGAAATTACTCTAACCAAAAAATTACCTAGTCTAACCTAACCACTTGAAAGAACATTAATTTAATCAGAGGTAATTTAACCCAATATAATCTAACTGCGTGAAAGGAAATTAATCTAACCAAAAGTGACCTGACCTAGTATAATCTAACCTAACTTACTCACATGAAGAAATGCCAACTTAACCTATAACTTTAGCATTACCTCTTTAAAGTTTAGTTCACCTTCATACTCAACACAACACAACATTTGCCAACATAATATCGGCCTTTTTGCTATAAAACATATAATTTCTAACAAGGTTACTAATAATATTTCCTTTTACTTCGCCTTCCCCCTCTTCCTACTCTTTCTTTATGGTCTTTACCTCCTCCTTTTCCTCCTTCTCCCGTTCTTCATCGCCTCTTTTTTCTTCATCGCCTCTTTTTTTTTTTTTTTTTTTGTTCATTCTTCTCTTCCCGTTCCTTCTTCATCTTTTTTTCCTCTACCTGCTCTTTCTTATCTTTTGCCTCGTCTTTTTCCTCCTCCTCCTCCTCCTCCTCCTCCTCCTCCTCCTCCTCCTCCTCCTCCTCCTCCTCCTCCTCCTCCTCCTCCTCCTCCTCCTCCTCTCTCTCTCTCTCTCTCTCTCTCTCTCTCTCTCTCTCTCTCTCTCTCTCTCTCTCTCTCTCTCTCTCCTCCACAGATACGTCCACATTCCTTCGAGGTCTTCCCGGTCCTCGAGGTTCTCCATCTGGACGGCAACGCTCTCATCACTATCCCGACAGAGGTGCTGCTACCCACGCTCAAGGTACACCACTGACACACACACACACACACACACACACACACACACACACACACACACACAGGCAGGAGAGAAACAAAGGATAGTAGCCAACACTCGTAATCGAAGTCAGGTCCCATTAGCATTGCGTATTGGCTCAAACCACCTCCAAGTATTCAGTCTTGCATCCTTTTCACTGGTAATCTTGGGAACTCCCTGCCTGCCTGTCGCCGCGAGGCAGGCCACTTGCTGTTGTTGTCTCAAAGCAGGACACGGCCAAACGCACTTACTACAGAGAAATATTGAATTGTTCGTCTGAAAGCTTAAAGAAATCAGGAGAAAGGCGCCGGGTTGGGAATCCGGTCTGGGAATCGCTCCAGGGACATAAGAACATAAGAAATAAGAGAAGTTGCAGGACGCCATGAAGCTTCCACATGACAGTCCCTGTATGAAATGTATACCTACGTAATTCCACCAATCATCCTCATCCATGAATTTATCTTATCTTATTTTGAAGCTCCCTAATGACGCAGCATTGACAACGTTACCGAATCTATTTCAGTCATCTACCACTCTATTTGAGAACCACTTCCTACCCAACTCTTTAAAATCTAACTTTATCAAGCTTGAGCCCATTATTTCTTGTCCTATGCTGATTACTGACCCTGAGAATTTTGCTTGCCACCGTTCCATCAGATTCCTTCTTAATGTACGCCTTTCTAAGGAGTGTAAATTTAAAAGCTTCACTCCCCTTTTCGTGAGGAATTTTTTTATCGCTTGTATCTTTTTAGTCATTCTCCTTTGTACTGATTCTAACAAGCCCGCTGTGTGAAAGTCCATCACGATAAGTTGGAGTTGTGGCGTTCATGGTTAGTTCATTACAATAACACGTCATCGCGTTAACACTGAACCACTGCACCTTCAGAAGTGTGGGTTCCCTTTCACTACAAGACTTTTTGAGCTGTAACTTTACCATTATTATCATTATCATCATCATCATTATCATTATCATTATTATTATTATTATTTCATTAGCGAGCGGAGTGGTTTAAATATGTATTTCAAAGCTCTTAGTAACAATACAATACAAAAAAAAAAGAAAAAAACTAATACACAACTTTTGTATAATAGTTCTTGGGCAGCTCGTATAGTCTAGCCAAGATGACCATCCTCCTCTCTCTCTCTCTCTCTCTCTCTCTCTCTCTCTCTCTCTCTCTCTCTCTCTCTCTCTCTCTCTCTCTCTCTCTCTCTCTCTCTCTCAGGTGTTGACAATGAATGACAACCCGAGGAGCACCGGTGACGAGGACGTGGCCGCCTTCAGTATGGACTACGTGGACTTCAGGAACATGGAGCAGCTCACCAACGTCACTTTCAAAGGGGTAAGAGAGAGAGAGAGAGAGAGAGAGAGAGAGAGAGAGAGAGAGAGAGAGAGAGAGAGAGAGAGAGATGGGGGGGAGTTGGTGATATATTGCATTGAACTATTCCATTTCTTATGTGTGTGTGTGTGTGTGTGTGTGTGTGTGTGTGTGTGTGTGTGTGTGTGTGTGTGTGTGTGTGTTCTATTACTGCCATTCAAGAACAAAGCAAACAACACTAAGCCACAATAACTGGTCTACCGCACACAGTTATCAGTTAAGCAGATGTCGCCACTTTTGCAACCCCTCCCAAGAACACACAAACAAAGATAACAAGCGTTGGGTAGTTAAGTAGTGGACCACCTTCAATTTTTCCAACTTCCCTAAGTGTGTAGCAATCAATTTTAATACTTTGGCTGATAAATAATGGAAATAATGACAGTTTGGGATTTCTTACTTAATGATCAACATCTGTGCCGTATTTTCTGTGACTCCAAAGCTTCCTCGTAGTATTAATCACTATGAAACAAAAATTACAATGCCCAATAGAATTTTAATAAACTTTTTTTTTCTGTAAGCACTGGAATATTTGAATACTTGAACCGTCTTAAACATTTCCTCATCTTATCTACACTTGTTATAACAGCTCTAGTGGAAATGATTAGGGTGTTATCATGATTATTCAAATAGTTCGACAAGCATACTGCACCAACACTGAGGAATGCACCCATGGTAACCCAGCTAGTAATATAGTCTTAAAAAAATAAATAAATAAATAAAATAATAGTCTTAAAAAAAATAAAGAAAATAAAATGGGCGCAGATCTCTCTCTCTCTCTCTCTCTCTCTTGTGCCGCGATGACAACGCTCCAACGGGGTTTGCTTACACAGTTCTCATAATCTCGAAGGGTTTCAGAACCAGGCCCTCGATTGCTGAGTGGTGTGTTTCAAATTTGTATTCGAAACTTCAAGCAAATCCTAATATGAACCCTTTGACTGTTATTTACTACGTCTCTCCTTAATTTACTAATCACTCTGAGATATCTTTACTTGTTTTAATGCCACCGTCAGTCTTTAAACTAGGTAGAAATTGCAAAATCTATTCTTTTTAATCTCCTTCTTTCTTGTAGATGTTTATAAAGATTTCCTGCATTACTTCTGGTGTTAAATGTTTTGTATCGCAGTGAAATTAGGCTTGAGGAAAAGGTATTACAGTGAAATGGTTAATATTCAGTGGTTAAGTTAGTTTATATTCATTCCTTGGCCCAAAATATTGATGAAATATAACAAAAGCATCTAAATACGAAAGAAATTAAAGTAGGCAAGGGAAGTTTAACCTACACTGCGAGAGTTTAGACAGTGAGAAAGTTTAGGTTAAAATAAAGAAGTTTGGAAATTTTTGATAAGTAAGTTTAGATAAGAATAGTTAAGAAAAGAAGGAAGTAAAGAAATATGAACAAAGCTTTCCATATTAAAAGAATAGATAAATAAATAAACCGTATAAATTCCAACATATAGGCAGAAAATATACAATAAAAAAATAATTATATGAAAGGTACGCACAGATTCCCACAAATAAATTACCGAACAAAGCACACAGCATGAATTCCTGCAAACAATAACATAAATCATCACCAAAGCATATCTGACGCCATAATATATCCAAAAACTTAATATGAAAGTTTAATCGAAGCTTGACCTGTCACTGAAAATAATAATAATAATAATAATAATAATAATAATAATAATAATAATAATAATAATAATAATAATCTTGCGTGACCTGTTGTGGCCTGTTTTGACCTGCAATAATGAGATAAAATGCTATATTTTACCTTGACCAGCTTCTGAATAATTCCCGGAAATTAACCGCACCTGTCCTCTTGCCCACTGACACGTAATTGTTCTTGTATATTCAGTAAGTCACGAAATATAAATCACAATAAACTCAACACTCTTCACTCGTTGCTGTCAACACCAACTGGCGCGATGATTCCTTTCTGGGCGGGAATTTGCCAAGCTATCATTTGAATTATGTTATATAGGCTTCAATTACTATAAATACAGGCTGAGTTTAATTTACTGATAGACTCGAATTACTAGTAACTAGGAACATTTGAATAATTTTGATATTGATAAATGTGTTAGGATATGAGTTAGATTACTACATAGGCTTTAAATTGTGCTAAATTGTGCTAGGCTATAAATTTAATTGTGCTAGGCGGGCTTGAATTGTTATATATTAAGGTTGAATATAACTTACGGACAAAGAAGCTTTAATTACTAGGCAAACAGATCTGAATAATTTTGATATATATAAATGTGTCAGGATACGAATAATTTTATTACAAAGTTTACGTTAACTATTTCCCTGTGTGCAGGTCCCCCTCGGCTACGTGGAGAAACAGAACTTCAATGACCTGCGCGGCCTGCTTGACCTAAGACTGACCTCGTGCAAGATTAAATATATCGAGGCTTTCAGCTTCGTGTGAGTGATTACATCATTATTTTGCATAATGACACCCACGTTGGATTGTGTCATCCTCAGTGTTATAATGATCACACATCAGTACCTCCCATATATCACGTTTTATTTTTATTTTTTTTCTTAGTTATCTCAATTAAGTCCATGTTTGATTTTGAATACCAAATAAGTGTAATGAATGGTGCAGGGCAGTGTGTGTATTACTAAGTGTGTATGTGTGTGTGTGTTCCCTATGCAGGAATCTGACGCTGCTACAGCGCCTCTACATCAATAACAACCATCTGGAGGTGTTGCTCAACGACACCTTCGCAGGACTCGTCTCACTCATCCACCTCGACCTCTCTGACAATAAGATAACCTTCCGGTCCAGCTTCGATATCTCACTGTCACGTGGGATGCCTGCCCCCACTGGTGGAAAGGTGTCGCGCGCCCTGGCACTGGTCGACCTGCCCATGGCGTTGGCATCGTGGATACAGAGTGGCAGCGGGGAGCGCAGTTTCCACACAGGAAGGGACACAGCCGTGAGGAAGCCAAGCTCACAACAACCGTCTCTTCCCTTCGAGGGCCTAACGGCACTGCGGCACCTCGACTTATCCAACAACGGAATCCGTTACCTAACGGCGAGCCATTGGAGGGACCTGCAGCAGCTGGTGAGGCTGACGCTGATGAACAACAACGTGCAAGAGTGGTATTACCACGTGTTCTACAACCTGAGCCACCTCAGCGAGCTGGTGTTGTCGTACAACTCTCTGAGCCTGATCACGGAGGCAATGTTGGAGGACTTCTCGCTGGACAGCCTGACGGTGGTGGATCTGAAGCACAACGCCTTCCAGTGCGACTGCTCCCTCGCCAAATTGAATGGCAGCATCAACACATCCATCTTCCTGGACTTCTCCTCATACAGCTGCTCGCAGGAAGGCCACGACTTGTCTTTTGAAGAATTTACATCCACCGCTGTCTGCCCGTCACACGCCCAGAACGAGAACGTGGTGGACGATTCCGCAACAGGCAAGACAGAAATTATTCTCATCTCAGTCTCCTTACTGCTTTCTGTCATCACCTCAGTCACCCTGTACCGCAAGCGATGGTGAGTATCCCTGCTCCCTACACGCATGCATACCTGTTAATTGTAAACTGTGAAGTCGTGACAGCTGTGAATGAAGATGTAATGAATCAATTCGAAAAACTGCCCTTTGAGAGGTGATAATTAACACGTGTTTGCACAGGTACTTGCGTTACTTGGTGTACAAAGTGAAAATGAAGACTGACCAGCACAAGGAGGACGCCGACCACTACCTGTACGACATCTTTGTCTGCTACTCCCAGGCGGACCGCCAGTGGGTGTTCGAGCACCTGGTTGCCAGACTGGAGGACGGGGGCAGGTGCGGCCAGGATTTATGGGAGAAAGGGAGGGCGATCATTGGGGAAGGATACAATACTTTGAGATCATACAAGTAGACAATGGCGGAGTGCGGGAAGCAACAATGTGCATGAGTATTGTGTGTTGCAGGTACCGCGTGTGTGTGCACGAGCGGGACTTCACGGTGGGCCAGGAGATAACAGAGAACATCATCAACTCAATAGATCGCTCCAGGAAGGTAATCAATAAATTTTAAAATTAAACTTTTCAGTTATTAATAGTTGTCATTCATTATAACGTATAGTATTCCGTTCATGATCTGAATCATTCTCTCGCCTATCACGGACAGCAGAGGAACAGCCCAGTAAGCATGTGGTGTGTTGCAGGTGTTGGTGGTGCTTTCGCCGGCCTTCGTAGACAGCAGTTGGTGCATGTTTGAGCTGCAGCTGGCCAGCCACAAGATCCTAGATGAACGAAGAAACAAGCTGATCCTGGTGCTCCTTGAGGCCCTATCGTCTCACCGCCAGCCCAAGAAACTGCGCTTCCTCCTCAAGAGCCGCACTTACCTGGCCTGGCACGCAGACCCCGAGGGTCAGCGGCTCTTCTGGGTGCGGCTGCAGCGAGCGGTGACCAAGCCCACGGCGAGTGAGATCCTTGAGTTCACCCACATGTAGCCGCAGCCAGGGACAGGTGCTCCTGGCGGCTCCACAAACCATGCTGTTGGTGTGCTCACTACCTCTTGGGGCCTAGTTGACAAGCGTTTTGCTGTTGTTTCTAGGAATTCCAAGCTTCGGCACACGTCCTTCAGGAGCAGTGGGGAGCTACACTTCCTCATCTAGTCTTATCTTCGGGGTTTTTAAAATTCAAGGTGCAAAGTAATGAATCTCAGTAGTTAGAGCACCGGGCCGTTGCCCAGCCGCGGCAGAACTGCGCAGGGTCGCCGCTCCACGCGGCCCATCACTCGACTACTGCGCCAGGCCTACACGTCATGCCAGGAATAACTTTCCTGAAATTATGTAACTCATAACTTAAATAACTGTGTGCTGATACATCGCCTGTCTCCATTCGTTTGTCGTGCCATGAGGCAGCCTTGTAGTTTGGCCTCATACCACGTACTGGTCTGGTATAAACCCAAGATACTGCTCAACATGGTGCCAGGACAGGGTCGGGGTGGCCAGCCTTCAGCCTCGCACTGCCATAAAACTGCTTTGTGTGTATACTCATTACTGGTGACTTAAGTTTGACCGGCAGCTGAGGAGGCAGAAGTAGCAGAAGCCTCCCCAGGCCACTGGACGCTGTCACTGATGCTAGCGGCGCTTCATGCAGTGGGTACTTTCCCGCACCATTCCCATCACTGGGGCGCCCAACCCTGAGCGTAACCCGGTAACTTTAGCTCCTTATAACTTGAAGCTATATTTAGTTCAACGTGGAGGTGACAGATCAGTGCCCGTATGGGCCGTGTTGAGCAACACGTCAATGTATGTTGTACACTGCCACCCTTGTGGGCAAGGCAACTAAGTTTTACCTGACAATACTTATATTACTTTATGCTAGGTGTATCTAATTAAAGATTTATTTGGGCATGAGGTTTTATTTTTGACGTCTCCTTTAATTCTTGAACAAAAACAATTACCTCAATTTTTTTCTTACCATATACAAAAACATATCTTCAATTTCTTTCACCTTGAATAAAAAACAGTCAACATCAATTACACCCTTTCAGCCTAATTAAACAGAATAACAGTTACGACTTTCAGCAGCAACATGCGCACAGTTGGCCTAGTCAGCCATCACACACTCACTTTTTGCAGGAACCTGAACACTATTGCCACAACCACAGTAAAATTTGTCTACTACCCTGTCAATGCCAAGGATGACCACAGTGTCTCAGGCTAATCCAGATAAAGAATTGAGGAATGTTGTTTTAAAAAGTAAAATTTTTCTTAATGCCTATCAAACTATCTTAAATAATATTTTTCTCTTTCTTTCATACAAATACACAATGTCATCAGGAATGAAACAAAATTACATAACAGATGAATAAAAATTAGTCATTTTTTCTCTTCAAAATTTATTACAAACATTCAAGTTCCAAGATAATTCCTTATTCTTGTCTTTTTCAGTCTTGACACCAGTGAATAATGGAGACTGTACACTAAATCCTCATGTTTTAAGATGATACCAATGAAATGATAACTGTTCTACCAACCATCCAATACTAATAATGTTATGGCAAAGGTAAGAACACAAGAATACATGAACCACTGATTACAACAAAGGACAAGATACCACACGTGTCACTTTTGGAGGCAAGAATCATCATACACTATAAACCTGATTCTAGACCACATCATTATTATTTTATTTAGCCATAGAGGAAAATATGAGCACTAAACAATATGGTGATGAGACGTTGCTCAACTTAAAAGAAACATGTCCCAGCACTGCTAACTTTGCATGGCTGACCATAATTGGTGAATGCAAACAAACATCTCCTCTAAGTGTGATCAGCTTTTGGTTTTCTGGATTCCAACCTCCAAAGCTTGGCCCATTGTTGTACTCATGATGTAACACAATCTACATGTCAAAAAGCAAGTAGTGATACATATGATGATAGCATGTACTAGTACTTGTACTAATACAAAGTAGTAGTAGTAATAGTTGAATATAGTTCACACACAAAATATTTCATAAAATTAATAATAATAATAGCTATATAAAGACAAGCTTTATAGCAAAATCCAGTGGGATCTGAACTGTGTGTTGTGCTGAGTCTTGTCTCAGCCTCCATCAGGAAGTCAAGAGGAGGAAGGCCACTGGGGGAACCCTGCCCCCAGCCCAACACGGGAAAATCAGGGTGTGGATGGCAGTTGGTGATAAATGGGTAATTCCTCACCAACTTGACACCCACAACCTGACCTACTTCTTGAGGGGTTGGAATGGGGGATCATGGTGAATTGCGAGTCCTGCCAATGGCCTCCCTCCTTTCGGCTCCCTGAGGGCCTGAGATGAGTCCCACCACCATACAAATTCATTATCACACCAAATTGTGCAGTGAATAACAACAATAATAATAATAATAATAATAATAATAATAATAATAATAATAATAATAATAATAATAATAATAATAATAATAATAATAATTACCATTAAGATCATAATGAATACACATCACCTTCACATCAACTCCCTCTCACACCAACACATAATCACTTTACAACAACATACTGCTGTTGCTCCACCTCTTGCAGTAGTAGAAAAACTATGAGGGGTGATATAACATAAGTAAGCCAAGAAGAAACATGTGAAGTTAACATAATATTAACTAAACCTTGTTTGAATTAATAAGCATAGGTGGCTGTGGAGGAAGAAGCCAAGGGGAGGCTCATTCTGCATCAGAAAATTAAAAGAAAAATCATATGACATCAAATAAGTTAATGTGAAACAAATGTACAGATGTTTCCAAGATTGTTGATTTCATGACTGAATCTGGGCATTCTATATATATATATATATATATATATATATATATATATATATATATATATATATATATATATATATATATATATATATATATATATATATATATATATATATATATATATATATATATATATATATATATATATATATATATATATATATATATATATATATATATAAAAAAAAAAAAAAAAAAAAAAAAAAAAAAAAACTGTAAATCCGTGTGTATCAAAATATATACAAAATACATCAAATACTACACATGGATATGATTTCCCTGATCATTTTGAAAAATCTCAATGTAGTTTCAGAACATCCAGACAAAACTATAGAAGAAAATAGAAATATATGTATCCAGTATAAAATTTAATACAGAAGAGGCAGCCCAGTATTTGATCAAGCACATGCATCAACTAATAAATAATGGACTGCATCACGCCTTCTAGAATAACACAGGATCAACATGTCACCCCATGAGCCCTGGGCCATGGGCGGTGCCTCGGCTCCCCCGGCCACTGTAGTGTTGCTCATGTCCCCCACAGATGCCCACCAGCCTCACTACTCCCCTTACAGTCACAGTCAGAAATCAGTGAACATACCACACTCACTTCCATTGGGTTCAGTACTTTCTCTAAATCTTTAGTCCTAATTTGCTGACCTCATAACAAATCTGTCTCAAATAGAAATTCTTTAATTTCCTGACACTCTTTTTACCAAACATTCAACAAGTTATTATCTGATCGGACAACTCCAGATTGAAGGAAAACACAAAGTACAATAAAAGTAAATGTAATAAGTTCATCACCTTCTGACCATGAATATTACCAGTGGGGGGGGGTAATGACTGGCCAAGCATAGCATTAGATATACATACAATCTAACCGTTCATGATTTCAGTGATTTTACATAGCAATTAGCAGACTGGGATTTACCAAGAGCCACAAATGAAAATTTCAGTGTAATATGATTGCAAAATAAAGACCTAAGCACATCTTGCTTCGCTATGTGAAGGCAATCAGGGCCAGTGAAAGATTATGTTTATGTCTTGTCAGAAGTCAGAGGCTCCTGGTGGAAACAGACCTGGTACTCCAATGAACTACACATTTAGTAGCAGGACTTTGACAACTTCTGTTTTGCTACAACTCATTCTAGTACATACTTGCCTGCACCAAACAAAACTCATCAGAATGGTCACATTGTATACATAGTTATAATCACATGTATTTGTAATAGTGTTAATGTAAACAAAGTATTATTGTGCAACACAAACTCCTGCTGTCCATGGTGACACATCACAGGGATTAGCATACAGTGTGCAACTTGTGGGTGGGGCCAACACACTGCACCCTCCCTCCTCTGGGTAGTGCTGTCAGCAGGACCTTTATGAAACACAAGTGTTGTGCTGTAGTGGCACTGTCAAATGGCCATCACATGCCACACCATTTATAGGTGATGTACAGCTCCAGATGCCACTGCACTTCAAGGCATTCTTGCCATTGGAAACTGCCCTATAGCCAAGAAAATGGCTACTTCTCAAGTGAAATAGACCTAGAAAATTGCTAATTGACAACTGGAAACAGGCATATACACCAGAAAGAGACTCCTCACCAACTGGAAACAGGCATTTAGCCCAGAAAGAGGCTCCTCGCCAACTGGAAACAGGCATTTAGTCCTGAAAGTGGCTCCTTGCCAACTGGAAACAGGCATTTAGCCCAGAAAGTGGCTCCTTGCCAACTGGAAACAGGCCTATAGCCCAGAAAGTGGCTCCTTGCCAACTGGAAACAGGCATTTAGCTCAGAAAGATGTTCCTCGCCAACTGGAAACAGGCATATAGCCCAGAAAGTGGCTCCTTGCCAACTGGAAACAGGCATTTAGCCCAGAAAGAGGCTCCTCACCAACTGAAAACAGGCATTTAGCCCAGAAAGTGGCTCCTTGCCAACTGGAAACAGGCATATAGACCAGAAAGAGGCTCCTCGCCAACTGGAAACAGGCATTTAGCCCGGAAAGAGGCTCCTCACCAACTGGAAACAGGCATTTAGCCCAGAAAGAGGCTCCTCACCAACTGGAAAGAGGCATATAGCCCAGAAAGTGGCTCCTTGCCAACTGGAAACCAGCCTATAGCCCAGAAAGTGGCTCCTTGCCAACTGGAAACAGGCCTATAGCCCAGAAAGTGGCTCCTTGCCAACTGGAAACAGGCATTTAACCCAGAGAGACTCCTCACCAACTGGAAACAGGCATACAGCCCAGGAAGTGGCTCCTTGCCAACTGGAAGCAGGCATATAGAGCAGAAAGTGGCTCCTTGCCAACTGGAAACAGGCATTTAGCCCAGAAAGAGGCTCCTCACCAACTGGAAACAGGCATTTAGCCCAGAAAGTGGCTCCTTGCCAACTGGAAACAGGCCTATAGCCCAGAAAGTGGCTCCTTGCCAACTGGAAACAGGCATTTAACCCAGAGAGAGAGAGACTCCTCACCAACTGGAAACAGGCATACAGCCCAGGAAGTGGCTCCTTGCCAACTGGAAGCAGGCATATAGAGCAGAAAGAGGCTCCTCGCCAACTGGAAACAGGCATTTAGCCCAGAAAGAGGCTCCTCGCCAACTGGAAACAGGCATTTAGCCCAGAAAGAGGCTCCTCGCCAACTGGAAACAGGCATTTAGCCCAGAAAGAGGCTCCTCACCAACTGGAAACAGGCATTTAGCCCAGAAAGAGGCTCCTCGCCAACTGGAAACAGGCATTTAGCCCAGAAAGAGGCTCCTCACCAACTGGAAACAGGCATTTAGCCCAGAAAGTGGCTCCTCACCAACTGGAAACAGGCATTTAGCCCAGAAAGAGGCTCCTCACCAACTGGAAACAGGCATTTAGCCCAGAAAGTGGCTCCTTGCCTACTGGAAACAGGCATTTAGCCCAGAAAGAGGCTCCTCACCAACTGGAAACAGGCATTTAGCCCAGAAAGAGGCTCCTCGCCAACTGGAAACAGGCATTTAGCCCAGAAAGTGGCTCCTCACCAACTGGAAACAGGCATTTAGCCCAGAAAGTGGCTCCTTGCCAACTGGAAACAGGCATTTAGCCCAGAAAGTGGCTCCTTGCCAACTGGAAACAGGCATATAGCCCAGAAAGTGGCTCCTTGCCAACTGGAAACAGGACTATAGCCCAGAAAGTGGCTCCTTGCCAACTGGAAACAGGCATATAGCCCAGAAAGTGGCTCCTTGCCAACTGGAAACAGGCATATAGCCCAGAAAGTGGCTCCTTACAGCCAGGTGATGGAGGCCTATAGCCTAGAAAGTGGCTCCTTATAGCCAAGTGAAGCAGGCCTATAGCCCAGAAAGTGGCTCCTGCAATCTTTCTGCAATGAAATACTGATCTTCATATCCACTACCTACAGGAAAAATTTCCTTACTTTAAATACTGGTTTTTGGGTGAACTGTCTGCCTCAGGTGCTGGTGTGTAGCAGCACTGGTGGCTCAGATATCTGCCTCAGGCACCAGTGTTGCCACCACATCCAGTCATGTGGCCTCAGCAGTGCTGTCAAAGATATATTATCAAAGAAAAGGTTCCCAACCATCCCTTTCTCACCCCCATACAATCAACATCCTTGCAATAACAGCCTCACCTCCAGCATGCACAGTACTTGTCTGCAGGTGGGGCTGTAGTTAGAAGTTCAATGCTATGGAAACAAAATGCACTTGACTAATGTATTAACCATGTAGGATATTTCTTCATCAGTGAACAACGGAACAGTGACAGGCTGAAGTGTAGCCCACCACCACCCCACCACAGGAAGCCCCACTACTCATGTGGCTAGGGATGACACACAAACACCACAGGTGGAACAGTGCACAACAGTGAATGGGGCTCCTGGGCTGGAAGACTCAGCCAGCTCCCCTCGCCCCTTCCAGGAGTTGTGGCCATTGGTGCCCCAAGTCTCGGCTGTGAGAGCAGGGACCCAGCAGGCACATCCTGAAGGTGAGGACAGTTGGCTTATGCTGCCAGAACAGGCACACCACTCACCACTATGTGCTGCTACACTTGTCCCTGGTGAGTCTGCTCCCTGGCCACAGGTGTGGTGAGGCAGCCCTGTAGTGCAGTGGTGGTGACACCACACCAAACCCTCTCACTGCTCCATCTCACATACCCAAAACACCCTGTATGGTTAGAATATCATGATGTGTATACATTTCACTGTTACATATAGTCCCTAACAGAACACACATTAGAAGGAAATACACTCTTACAGTACAACATCAACTCAAAGCAGGATGGGTCTGTGCCAGGCGGTATCAGCAGTGAAGACATCGGTCACTTAGTGATCATCAAAAGAATATTATCTTTGAATTTATAAGGAGTTGAACATAAGATTAGAATGACAGGTGAGAAGATCTAAACCTATTGTCATCTGTTTTTTACATTAAGTGTACACAAATGTGGAAGGGAGAGAAGCATGTGTGTATGTAGTGGGAGGGCTAAGAAGCACGAAACATGAAAACTCAAGCAATATGCTCAGTTGACATATACCAAGCTTTTCTTATGCCAGACATGTTTTTTTTATTATAATTAAGCCACGATGTCAGGTAATGAGGCATGACCCATCCGGTTCAAGTTCACGTTGTACTGACATCCCACAAAACCATTGCTATTATCTGTGGTCCCTCTTCATCTGGTTCTCCTAAGCTCTTAATTAGACCAAGGATAAAGCAGCAACTTTCCTTCATTGGTCTCCGATGAAGGGAAAAAGAAGGTAGTGATTAAGCCTCAAAATAATCACCTCTACGCCAGGCACTAAGACCTGGCCAGCTGACACGGCAGCCTCAAGGGCACCCAAATCTCTCGAATGCCAGCACCATGTGTTGCCCTTACATTGTAGCTCCCACTTTGTCTGCCTGGCCAGCCCTGGGTTATGGGCCATGGCACAACCACTTCATCACCAGCCATCTCCTGTAGCAGCAAGGGGTAGGGAGGGAGAGCAGGAAGTGGATATCAAGATCAGCCACTGCAGGGTCCTTGAACAGGGAGACCCCATGTATACTGCTGGTGCCTTACTTCACCAGGGTGTCCATGTGCCTCACAAAGCTTTTCAGGCGCTGCTTGTCCTGGAACAGGCCATGGAACAGGTTGAGGCGGCGCTGCAGGTTATTGTTCTGTTGCTGCAGTAACTGGCACTGCTGCCTCAATGACTGGACCTCCTTGTCCAGGCACTGTGGAGGCTGTGCAGGGCTGCTGGAATCTGTGAACCCAGCAATCCTGGCCGATTTCAGGACAGGCTGTGGTATGCTCTCTTCCCCCTCCTGTTCCTCTTCCCTGGAGCGTTTGGATTCACTGGGTGTGACTGCTACCTGCTGCTGGCTGGCTGCAGGCAGTGGACCAGGAGTGGTGGCCTGGGCCTCAGGCTCCACAGGCTGAGACTGGGCCTGGGGCTCTACAGGCTGGGACTGGGCCTGAGGCTCTACAGGCTGGGACTGGGCCTGAGGCTCTACAGGCTGGGACTGGGCTTGAGGCTCTACAGGCTGGGACTGGGCCTGGGGCCCTACAGGCTGAGATAGGGCCTGAGGCTTCACAGGCTGGGGCTGGGGCTGGGGCTGGGGCTCTACAGGCTTGGGCTGGGCCTGGAGCTGCTCCTTGCTGGACTTTGAGCTTGAGCCAGCTGAGTCCTGGAGCTGTGCAGGTTGAGGCTGGGCCCGGAGCAGGTGCTGCCTCACTGGGGCTGATGCTGCCACCAGTGAGGAAGCCCGAGAAAGGTCCCAGCACAATGCCTTGGCAGCCCGATCCTTAGTGGGAACACGCACAAAGGATCGGACTGGCTCACCCACCTCGTACGGGGCAACCATCAGGCCGGCTTGCTGCTTTTCACGGTGTGAGGAGCTGGGGACTGGAGTCCTACTGCAGGAATATTCTGCACTAGTGACAATCAGTTCCCACTGGGGTAGGAGGGTGGGGTGGCCTTCTGCCGTCACGATGCTGCACTCGCCCACAGATCTGTAAGGCAGGGGAAGTTATTGTACAGCATAGTGGAGGTGCTAGGGGCATGGAGTGGATGGCTGCCAGGTTGGTTCCACTGGGCATGTCAAATGAGTACTGACATTGATCGAGTGACTGGTTTATGTTCAGTAACTTTCTCTATTACATAAGTATCTGCATTTGTTTGATCATCATTGGCATTATTCTGCCAGACATGCAAGCATGTGCTGGCCTTCTCCTAATTCTCCCTGCCTTCAATGTTTTGTGTTTTAAATGACTGGCAATGGTGACAATGACTGACAAAACATTAATAAAAACCAAACATCATGCTCTAATGTGAGAACTTTAAGGTCCAGCATCTCAGCTGACAGCTCAGTGGGACCAACATGGCAGCCATTCACCCGCGAAATACAGCCGTCCACATCCTCTCTCCTCAGCAACTCCCTACCACCATCACCATGAACAGCTCCCTTTCTTCCACAAGGTGGGTGGAGGAGTCCCACTCTTCCCCTAAGTCTGCCCAGCTGAAGAAAGGGAACACTAAAGGGGGAAGACTGAGGCTGCTCCACTCTCCCTGTCTGAGAGGGAGCTGTGCATGGTGGTGGCACGTCCATCCTTCCTAAGCCCTTGTGGGAAGGAAACTTGCTACAGCCCAGCCACCTTGTGCACCAAACCATACTCAAGGCTTGATGTGCTATGTACTGTTTCAGGGAGTGAACTTTGCCATGTTAAATGGTATAGTGTGTTGCATTTTATACTGTTTGTACTGTGTTTCAGGCTGTGCAGAGTGCCATGTTTTAGGGTGTGTTGTACTTTGTGGTATCCAGCTTGCTGTGTTTTATGGTAGTGTTGTACTGAAGGGTAAGCTGTGTTTGCTAATGTGCAATGTAATGGTCAAAGGGTGGCTGAGTTATGGCAGGACTTCCCCTCCCCCAGTGGCTCAGTCACTGTAGGGTTGTGGCATCCATTTCAATATGCTTCTTTGCCCCTCCTGGGTACACACTGCTGCCCCCCCCCTCCCCCCATGTGTGCGTGCGTGCGTGCGTGTAACACAACACACTACCACCTAAGAACAAACCACACAGCATATTAGTTATATGCTGTGTGGATTATCTATGGATGAGCTGCAGTGGATATGATGTCATGCTGCACAGCATATACAGTACTGCCATCCAGATCTTGTAATTTAGATATTACTTAAAACTAAACATGGAAACTAAACTTGTGATAGCAAACATGAAAGCACATACAGAAACTAATGAGCTTGAGGTGAAGAAAATAAATATATTAAATAGAAAATAATTAATTTTAAAGATATGGTAGAATAAGTCAATAAACTTGTGTCAACATTGAAATAAAAATATTTCTGAAGCAAAAAGTTTCCTAAACACATGAATGACAATCATAGTGAACTGTGTCACAATGCAGTTTATCATGATATAAAATTCCAAAGGTTATTTCTTATTTATTTTCTTATAATTACTTTTTTCTATGCAATACACTGAAGATTTACTAAATATTAAATAGAATCAAGCTCCAGGAAAGCCTCTGCCAGGCCTCTCCATCAGCTGGTAATATTACAATAAATGACCCTCCTAACAGGCACTCTGGCATCATCAAACCCCACCAGAGATAACTCAAACAAGCAAATCCATTCAGTATTGTTTTCCATAGTGGAGTTCACAGGCTGTGGCAGCATTACGAGGGTTTCATCACACATGTGGTCCTTATGTACTGGAAAGTTTCTTCAGTAGTCTCTCATGCTACAGACATTTACACTAACCAGTTCACTGCGCAGGTGACACAGCCCACCTGCTGCCTGCGTCACTCATGAGCTTGCCACACGGAAACCAAAAAAGAGTTTTCGGAGTCACAACAATTTAAGCAAGAATCCAGAGTGTTGAAGGTTAGATCACAGCAAGGGCTCAAAGGCAGATCTACTCTCTGCTAACCTAAACTATCATACATTAGAGCTTGTAATGATGTGTATAGTAATTTCTTACAGTAGATCTTCTGGAAGAGGCCCTCAGGCATGTACATCCAGCTCAGAATTTTCAGCTGGATTCACGTGTATTGGTCGCAACAGCATTGTTTAATATAATTTCTTTGTATTGAATTTTAACTTTGTGATTTATAAAAAGAAAAGTCCTGATTACTCCAGGCTTTATCTAGATTAATTATGAACTTAACAACAGACTGACTCTATTATATACTGGGGTAGTCCATTCCAATTATTAACTACTCAATTACAGAAGGAATTCTTTCTCTTATGTAATGACAAAGCAATAAATATGAGGAACCCAAAGCACCCATAAGAATAGGTGTATTGACACCAACAATGACATACAGCACACTAATACCCTAAAGTGAGGTGAGAACTGCAGGAGGATAACATTGAAATAAAATTAGCATTTCCATCTGAAGGTTAGGCTTGGTTTAATGCAATTCTTTGATTTTACACCTGATCATGATTCTAAAAAGGCATATTTTAGGTATTATGGAAACAATCTTAGCTTACTAATTTCCCAATAATGACTGCCTATTTTTTTTTCTGGGCAAAAAAATATGATGCTTCTTAAAACCATGATTTATACAATGAAAGGATTAGCAACTGAACTAGTGAACTGAGTTAATCTAAATCTAACTTAGCCCCTGGAGGGAAAAGGTAATGTCATTTCAATATTATCTCATATTTTATCCAGAAAGCATTCAAAAATTAATATATTAAGTAATGTCAATAATCCCATTGCAGGAGGGATTATTGACATTACTTAATACACTCAGGCACACACTGCCAACACACACACCAATGTGAAGTTTAGTCATGCTTGTCTGACTCCTGATGCCCTTGAACCAGTACTGAAGGGTGGTCATACACACAGGACAGCCACTACTGAGCTTCCTAACACAGGTGCACAGGCCAAGCACACACCAGTATGTCATGTGTATTAGTTTCGACTCAACACCCTGAACAATTAATGCAGGGTAGTCATCCGTGCAAGGTAGCCATCCCAGTCTCCTACACTTTGGTTAGGTGGCTTCATTACACTCAGGTTTATTCACTTGGTCAGCCACCCTTAGCTCCCAGGTAAAAGAGATAGTATCCAGCTTCCTTACACTCAGGTTAAGTTAGTAGATTGCTTCCCCACACTCTGGTTCGGTAGCTTCCTCACACTTGTTAGGTTAAGTTAGGCAACCTCCCTACATTCAGGTTAGGTTAGGTAGCTTTCTTACTCAGGTTAGCCTCCCTATACTCAGACACACGAGCCCAGTAAACACCACAGTAAGTCCCATTATGTTAGTCTTGCCTCCTGACGCCCCGTATGCAACACTTGCCACAGTATCACCTACCCTTCCTTTCATGGCTTCCACAACACTAACTAAATGACTGTGTGATTTAGACTACTATCATTTATCAGATTACATCACATTGCTACAAAGCACACCAGAAAGAGAGAGAAAAAAAAAGGCAAAATGCATAAGCAATACTGAATTAGTTTTGGTAAAATAGGGTTGGCGTGTACCAAAAATTTACTCGTCCCAACAAACAAGCAAGCAAGCAAGCACACACACACAAAGTCATAGACCACATGACAATCAGGAAAGTTCTACAGTTGAGTCAACAGGATGCCAATATAATATAAACGCGTCCGATTCCACATATTGCCTCTGACATTAATTAATATCGCCACCCTTGTACACCCTGCTGCATTCCTCACCTTAATTAACTTTTCCCTAAAACTCGTATATAAATAGACTATAAAATGTAGAGAAAAAAAAAAAACTATAACAGCATGAAAGTATGGCGAAAAATATATTAATTTGCCTTTCGTTTATCAGCCTATCTATTCACACAACATACAAAGCAATGTACATACCTCAGACGGCTTGTAACACAACAAAATATTGCCACACAATGGATAAATGAAACACAATAATCACGTCAGAGGCAAAACACTGATGCAATAAGAACCACTATTACAGTCTTATCTTCTACCCTTTTTCAACCTTTTCTGGCTCTCTTTTCAAGATATACGGGTAGTATGAGACCTTTACTACACTCACAGGGTAGTTACAGCTGCTATAGATGATCCCTCGCCGAATGTGGCGGTTAACTGACGAGCGTTGCGATGACTCCCTCCTTCTTCTCCAGTTCGTCGGGTACTGGACAGGTCTGACTCTCCGACAGAGAAGTTTCCCAGCG
>NC_087176.1:9485000-9502500 GCF_035594125.1 Scylla paramamosain
GGAATAATGCTGAATACCTTATGCTATACTTGTCTAGTTTAGTTAATCTTTGAACTTTGTCTTTTATTTGGTTACTCTACTTATTAGTATAATATGTTCTTCTTAAGTTGTCCTCTTTACTATGTTACTTATGTGTTCTTGTTTAATTATATGATGTATTTTTAATGCATGTTTTCTATGCGTTTTTATACTACTACTGTAAAGCTTTATTATAAGCTTCACTTCAGAACCAGAAATTCACAACTACTAAAGGTGGATTATTTTCTTGTTCTTTCTCACGTGCCTTGTTCATAGTCACAGTCGAGGAAGATTATTTTTCTTGCTTACTAAATGAATATGTGTTTTGTTCTTCACAATAATACATTCCCTGCACTAAGAGTTATACATTCCAGTTAGTGGGTGTGTAAGTGCAGCACTGCATCACATCACAACCCACACACACACCTACTCAGCACAATGTTTACCTGGGATTAACAACATAAACAGCCACCATCAGCACTCCTATGTACAGCTAGTGAACAGAGACCACACCTTCACTTGGGACATTGACTAGTAAGTACCTCAGTACTATATCGTGTTAATCAATTGAACTTTGCAGTTAGCACAAAGGTTCTCTTTTCATTTTACTGATTTCATAGGTAGTAAGAAAGAAATCAAACTTTTAAACTACTTCTAAAATCCATATATATTTTTCCCTTAAGTTTAAATTTCTAATAGTTACTTATTGATGCCCTAAATATGAGTGATTCTTGCCAATAAAAGTAACAAAAAGCAAGTCCCAGTCACAAGTATGGTTTCTTATTAACTACCTGTTCATTTGTAACAAAATAAGCACACCGTCTCTGCAACTCACTTCATAAACAACGACAACTCCAAAAACCTGTAGGTAGTATACATATGCATTTACATAACTGTTAAATAAAAACAAAGAAAGATCTAGCTAACAACTCAACTAATCATACATACATATACATACGTATATATATAACCACATATATATATAGTATTATAAATAGATATGTATAAATTTGCAAATACCACTGTTACTCCTGCTCCTTATTAATAGTACTGCACACTAGCACCCAGATATGAGAGAGAGAGAGAGAGAGAGAGAGAGAGAGAGAGAGAGAGAGAGAGAGAGAGAGAGAGAGAGAGAGAGAGAGAGAGAGAGAGAGAGAGAGAGAGAGAGAGAGAGAGAGAGAGAGAGAGAGAGAGAGAGAGAGAGAGAGAGAGAGAGAGAGAGAGAGAGAGAGAGAGAGAGAGAGAGAGAGAGAGAGAGAGAGAGAGAGAGAGAGAGAGAGAGAGAGAGAGAGAGAGAGAGAGAGAGAGAGAGAGAGAGAGAGAGTCACAACCTAGCCCAGCCAAGCCTTATACATGCTTAGCCCTTGCTTACAATAATAAAATCTCTACACACTCAGCTTTTCCCAGTAATAAAAAGTAAAAATCCATCACTTTAAGACAACAGTTGAGGTTAGAAATTAGAGAATGAACTAAGCAACATCCCCTTGTCAGCTTAATTTTTTTCCTAACAGACTAATAGTTTATGTACAGTTACCTCATCTACTGATGTCACAAAGTCCAGTGAAGATAATGTGTGAATCAAATAGAAATTAATATATCAAGAGTTTTGCAAGGACCTAGAAAAAATCAGTGTTAGAGGTGGAGGCATTTGTGTGATACTGCCTTTTATTTTGTCCAAAATATTTTGTAAAATATGACATCACTAGTTTGGGAGAACTGCACATATATTTTATTTGTATCAAAGATTATGTTGCGTGCACATTTATCTATTGGATTCCATATGGTGGGTTTGATGCATTCAGCTTCACCACTTTACCAAAGCAAGGTGGAATAGTTGGAGCATAGCACAAAAACATGTTCAAGATTCCTGGATGAATTACTAAATAAATACAATATGCAGAAGAACTAGTAGAGTGTGGAGATTCTGGTACATTTCATTACATGATAGAAAACAAGTGGCATTGGATGACTTATCAATAAGAAAGAAGGAAACACAAGATAAAAAATCAGGATGGGTATAAATGCTCTTCCCTTCAAAAGCTTCCAATAAGATTATGAATTTTATAGAAAATTATATTTTTACTTGAAAACTAAAAGATGGCTACTGTTTCTAACCCAAAAGGGATTTATAGTTACTGAAAAGTAAAATCCTGAGAGAGAGAGAGAGAGAGAGAGAGAGAGAGAGAGAGAGAGAGAGAGAGAGAGAGAGAGAGAGAGAGAGAGAGAGAGAGAGAGAGAGAGAGAGAGAGAGAGAGAGAGAGAGAGAGAGAGAGAGAGAGAGAGAGAGAGAGAGAGAGAGAGAGAGAGAGAGAGAGAGAAGACAACTTGGTCCTACAGGCAGAGGTGGGAACAATAATACATAACAGAAGCAAAGAGACTTCAAAATAAATATTTGTACTGGTGGGAGTAAGAAAATAGAGATTTCCGTTGAGGTAAATTGCACAAATAAATAATCCCTATATAAACGCACAATACATATTATATGTATAGGTAAAAAATAAATTAAATACAGCGCCTTTCTGATCCTCTACCCAACCGAGTGTTGATAAATAATGATAGCAATGATAATTTTCCACCTTTATCTTGCTTCTCAAAGCTGTTCATTTGAAAACTATGAGCAAGAAATTAACAGATATGCTTTACACACACACACACACACACACACACACACACACACACACATACACACACACACACACACACACACACACACACACACACACACACACACACACACACACACACACACACACACACCACACACACACACACACACTACTGTTGTATACACTTGCCTCAATTTTCTAGGTGAGAATCTTCTTAGGCTTAGTCTCAGTTGACAAAAGCATTGTACCTCACAATAAAAACTGACATATGTGCATACCTATGACCATATATCTTATCAAAAATTTTTTCATAAATATGAGGTGCTGGCGCATTCTTTAAAAGACTTCCTTGTAATACAACCTAGTAGTGACTCTGTATCTGCAGATGTCTTTAAATCTCTGTGTATAAATAAATCAACGCCGACCACTATCCACAGTGAGCATCTGCAACTACAGAGCTCGGGGAAGGAACATGAAGAAAGTATCTTATTAGGAAATATAAAGTACATAACACCCTTTTGCTGCACCAAGTTCATATAGATAGTGATAATACTATGATAATAATGATAATTATAATAATCTCTGTTATAGGATACTTAGGCCATATTTTTAATGCTACTTTTTTTTCACAAAACATGAATATAACCAACCAGGACACCATTATTCACCACATCCATATAAGTGTATAGGGCTGAACTGAATATGGCGATGCACATCCTGCTTTCACACTTCAATGTACACATCTTCACTGCTAAATTTTAATACTGCTTGTCACATTAAAATACTTTGGAATACATAATATAGTACTGTTAGTAGGGTTGGTTTGCAGTTCACTGTTAAGGATATGTTTGTTTTGCTTTCCTTTGATAGGATTGAGGTCATGGCTAAGTTCTGTCCATTTCTGTAGGTCATGGTTGACATGTCTTCTGTCCCCATGTTAAGCCATGCAATGAGAAAGTGAGATGAGGTAGTCAAAATTTATGTTAAGCTTGAAAATTGAAGTCTTTCTCGGCTATGGCATATCACAGTATGTATTCATGATAATAATTCTTTTTTGCAGTATATAAATAAGTACATAAAAAAAGATCTGATTAATATTCATCTGGTAGTATAAGACGAAATGACGGCACTATACATAAGATTAGCAAAATAACGGATTTGGTAAGCTGCCTGAAGTTTAAACTGAATCTATTTGATTACTGACAGTACAAGTTAAGATTTGCTGAATATTGGTTTCAGTAAAGTGCAGTAATGTATTAAGGTTTCAGATATGCCCAATTTATTTACACTTTACGAAGTAACGGTAAGACATGAAATTGTGATGCTTTTCAATAACTTTTTTTTTTTTTGGTCCTCCCCACAGTGTCTTGAAAACACATGTAGGTAGTGTGCTCCTAATAAGCTCCTTCACTCAACATTATCATGGTGATGTCCTTATCTGAAAAACACATCTTAGCAGGTCTTTGATGCTCTGGTCAAATGAATAGTTTTGTTCACTCACACACAGGTCTGTATCAACATGTGCTGGAGTATATTCATATACTATAATTCCTTGACTCTCAAAATGTTTGGTCTTCTTAAACTCTCACTCTTAATTATAAGTGTGAGTGAAGTGCTGAGGGCACATTCAACTCATTGATGCAATATTAGTATTGATAGGCATCCAATAACTGAAATAAGCACCAAAGAAATCATGATAAGAAAAGGAGGTACATTCTGGGGTGATATCCATGGGGACCTCACACTTCCTACAAGCCTGTTAGCAACCATTGGCACATAATTAGGTAACTTAACCATACTCACGTCCATGCAATCAAAGTTCCAACCACAAATCCCTCTGATGCATAAGTAACAGTGCTTTGAATATTATCTAGAATACATTGCTGAGCATACAGCAAACATGCATTGGTGTTGTTTAGTCTAGTTCAGCTTAAATATGCTTTATTGCCTACCTTAAACTGCACATGGTGGTGAAAGCTACCAAATAGGTTTTGTGTGTGTGTGTGTGTGTGTGTGTGTGTGTGTGTGTGTGTGTGTGTGTGTGTGTGTGTGTGTGTGTGTGTGTGTGTGTGTGTGTGTGTGTGTGTGTGTGTGTGTGTGTGTGTGTGTGTGTGTGTGTGTGTGTGTGTGTGTGTGTGTGTGTGTGTGTGTGTGTGTGTGAGTATGCATTGTATGCTGTGTGTGTATGTGTGTGTTATAAATAACACCAGTAGATACCTTCCCTGTGCATCAAGTCTGTCTGGAACCTATCTTGGATCAAGATGGTCTGCTTCACACATGCATGAGCTTCATCCTTCACCTTTTCCTCCTCCTCCTCCTCCTCCTCCTCCTCCTCCACCACCTATTGCCGTGCCACTGCCCATAAAAACTGAAACAACAGAGAAACACACCTACAATGTGGCCTCAGATTCAGGACACTGCATGACAAGAACATATACAGGGATCAATATCCCAAAAGCACACAACACACTGGGCACACTAGGCCAGATGGGGTGTGGGCACCACCACTGCCATTGCTCCTGCATCACAGGTCCTCAGCAGTGCCTTTCCATGAGCAAGCAGTTGACCCATTACCCAAAGATGAAGCCCATGGCTGACTAGAGGGATCTGAGGCATGGTATACATGATCATGCCTATACCCAAACCAACCCATCCAGTGCTGGCTAATTCTTGTAGTGATGATGACTGGCCTGGCACTTGACACTTCAAACTGGCTTAATTCTTGCTGGGTGTTGGCAATGGCAGCTTGCTGGTGGCTGACTTAGTCCTGGATACACCCAAGGGCTTGGGGATACCTGAACTTTGCAGGTGAGGCTGACGGGAGGCTGGGCCAGGGGAAGGGGGTGTGGTGACTTGTTCCTGCAAGGAGGTGTTAGATCCATGGCGAGTGGGGCGGGAGGACGAAGAGCCATTTCTAGCCGATGAAGGATTGGTCCGGTGCTGGGTTGCCCTTCCCATGGGCCGTAGTTCCTCTCCAGCAGGGGAGGAACATCGTGAAGTGGCTGGTGAGGAGCTGGTGCTGCTAGCACGGCTGCCATTACGACTGCCACGACCAAACCCCCCCACTGGGCCATCTAGTCCTGGGGAGGAGCAACGTGAACCCCCAGGAGAGGAACTGCAACTGGTGGGACGTGAACCACGACCCCGTGATGTTCGAACTTGTGGTTGTCGCAGACGTGACCCAGCTACATTTAGGGTGCGGGGCCGGCCTTCTTCCTGGGGTGATGTGTTAGGAGAAGCAGCACGGGAGGAACCAGGGGACAGAGTTGGAGAAGATGGGAGAGCCAGGCGGGAAGGAGAAGTTCGCAGATTCTCGTGGCTAAGGGATTTGGTGCGGGATGTGAGGGGGCCATGGGGAGCAGCAGGGGCCACCGTTGAGGTGGGGCGGCCAGGGCGCTGGGGTGGTCGTAAGCGAGTTACTACACTAGAACCACCAGATCCTCCAGGACCCTGACTACGACGCCGCTGCTCCAGACCACTTTCACCTTTGCGGAGTGTAGACTCAGATCCTTCAGGCATATGGCCCAGGGATCCTGGAGGAGCAGGGATGCGGCTGGTTGCCACGATAGTTGGTTGCCGCAAGCGGGATGTGGGTCGACCTTTGGCATCAAGGCTGTCCTGGGTGGCAGATGAGTAGGGCCGGTCACCAGCTCGCCATCGAGCCAAGCGGGATGGAGTCTGGGGTCCTGGCAGGCGGCTGCGAATCACTGATTCATCTATTCTGATGCCAGCATCAACCAAGAACTCGTCGGTGGATGGATCGAGCGCCGTCAGGCTGGGGAAGGAGACGGGATGAGAGAGACGCCAAGGGGGAGAGGCAAGAGGACCTGGTGGGCGAGGACGGGAGTAGGGGGCAGGAATGAGACAGGGAGGGATACGAGCAAGAGGGTGCAGACCATGCTGCAGCCAGGAGGCTCCAAGAGGCCCAATTGGGTAAGCAGGGGGTGAAGACCATGGGGCTAGCTCTGCTGTATCCAGAAGGAAGAAAGAATGTGGCAGATGATCCAGTGGGCGCACCTCAGGCCGTTCCTCATACAAGTAGTGGCTGTAAGGATCCCTTGCATGGTGCTCGCCTCCTCGATAAGGATCAGGACTGTATGGCTCGGGGAAGGCCATAGGGATGTAATCCTCGGGAGTGTCATAGGTGAAGTGAGTTGCCATGGTAGGGGGGGCATAAATATGGGGAGCCAGTGTGGGAGGCAAGGAATGGTACAGGTAAGGATCCTCAGGCTCCCGAGGCCGGGTGGGACGGTGGCCATGGTAGGGCATCTGTCCCATCCCACCTCGGCTTGTGCTGGAGTACACACCTGGGGAATCTGGGCCGCCAGCCATTTTGGGATGTCGTTTGGGGGTTTTGTCCCCCTGACTTGGACGGCCTGAAAATCCCTCTGGAGTTTCCCTGCGACGAGGTGCACCACTGGAACGGGTGGTTGGGGCAGGGTCAAGATAGTGGGAAGCAGAGGAGGGAGAAGAGGAAGAAGAGGAGGGGCCACGGCGCCGGGCAAGGGTGTGATAAGAGTCTGGAGGTTGAGGTGGGGACTGATGAAGTCCCTCCTCTCCCTCAAAGTCTTCCCCCTCTGAGGCGCTATGGTGGCGGTGACGTGTGTGTTGGGGGGGCCAAGTGTACATCCCATGTGGGCTGGGGGGGCTGGCTGAAGGATGAGGCCCAGGAGCAGGCGCAGCAGTCTCCTGGGCTCGTAACCGCCGCCCCTCATACAGCACCTCTGGGTCTTCTGTGTCCGAATGGCTACCTCGGTTATCCATCGACCAACCCCGGCCAAACCTGTGGCGGCGGGGCTCCTCGGGACTTGTGTCAGCCGAGGCCACTTTGCGGCGCCAGCGTGGACGTGATGTACGCAGCCAGAACACTTCTCGCGCTGAGAGTTCCTCCCCACCCCGTTCACTGCCCTCAGGATAGGGAGGCCGCCTTGACCCAGACAGTTTCCGTGCATCAGCAAGGCGATCCCTGGTTTCCCGTGATGGTAGATGGAGGTCTGTATGGGAAGGAGGACCAGGGGAAGGAGGCGAGGGTGGAGCCTGGTGACGGGTTGAGGCAGGGGGTGAGTTGGGTGACAGTTGTTCCTCCCAAGATACAGTGGGCTCCTCCGGGCTGAGCAGCACCTCATCACACATGTCACTCAGGTCCAGCTCGCTGCTCACCTCGTCCTCGTCCTCGTCATCCAGTGACCAGTCAGATGGCCGGCCAGCAGACCCCTTCAGTCCACCACTGTAAGGCCCACAGAGACACACACGCACACACATGCGCAGGCACACACGCACGCACGCACACACACACACACACACACACACACACACACACACACACACACACACACACACACACACACACACACACACACGGGTTAGTAAACAGGCCCACCACCACCACCAAGATGATGTCTGGATGACATTTACAGCCTCCATTTTAATGATGCTGATCTCAGTTTTGAGAGCTATTACATTTTAATGTGTACTGAAAGTTTCAGTTATTACCACAATTATTCTACCATTATCATCGTTATTATTAACCATGATTAATTCATAAGATGACAATGTATCACTACATCTATAGTAAGATAATGAAGTGTTCCAGAAATACTTTTCATAAATCAGTTTACAGCAAATACCTTGAGTCTGCAAGAGGGATTTCCAAAGGTTTTAAGTGATATTTCACAGAAGTATTCAATAATTCAGCAAAAACTGTCTCTATTACTATTATGCCGACTTATGGAGGTTTCACTGTGTATATGTATGTATGTATGTATGTATGTATGTATATATATATATATATATATATATATATATATATATATATATATATATATATATATATATATATATATATATATATATATATATATATATATATATATATATATATATATATATATATATATATATATATATATATATATATATATATATATATATATATTGAAATGCTTTCAATAACAATAACCTATAATTTCAGCCATACAAATTGGTGTAAAGTTACCCTATATATAATACCTAATTCATCCCTATTATTATATATACTGTAATACCTAATTCTTGGGAATTATCTGACTGATCTATGAGAGGTCTTTGTGGAACATCAAGGCATTAATGTTATAACTGATCAGAACATTAACTTACGATCTTTTTAACTCTATTGCTTGGCATGGACAGGTTATGATGATTAGCACTCAGCATGATCCAGACATCATAATTGTTAGTCTTAAAATAAGACAAGATAACCAACAGATTCATCACTTATGCAGTGTGCTTAATGTTTATGCAATGTGAAATTCTGGGTGCCTGCTTGCGATTTACTCTTTTATACACAAGAATGGTTCAGAAAAGTTAAAAGAACATATATCTAAAAACAACTAGAAAAGCCTATAAGTTCCATAATTTCAACTAAAAAAAAGAAAGACACTTAGATGGTGAAAGGATACACTAAAAGAATACTTGCACTTGCACTTGTCATGAGAAAGGGAGAAACATGTCCATGAATGCAAAAAGAGATTTAAGGAATAATATTCTCCCACCAACATTGATATATGGATCAGAGACCTGAGCATGGAACAGGGCACAACAATCAAGAATGTATGAAGTGGAAATGAGTCATCTGATAGGAGGGATGTGGAATGATTAGATGGTGGGGAAGGGATTAGGGCAATGAAAGTGTGTATGAGAAATGAAGTATGAGCAACAGTGCAAGTGGTGTAAATTGCGGAGAGGTGGAATGGGTGAAAAGGATTAAACTCATTGTATGGCCATAGTAAAAGAATAAAGAGTGAAGAGATTATAAAAAAGTGTATATGGACAAGGTGAAAGTGCTAATGGGAGAGGAAAGTCACTTAGAAATTAAAGGATAGGGCAAATGAGTACATGTATGACAGAAGAGTTAGCAAAGGCTATGCACTTCAACAAACAAAGAAGGAACATTTGGATAGGGAGAGGTTGAGGCTCTTCAGCCACAGCCATTCCTTTGGAGGATGCTCATGGAGGGAGAGTGGCATCAGAAAGATAGATAGATAGAAATGGTATGAAACCAAAATCTGCTGTTATGCATCCAGTCCACATCTATCACATCTAATGATAAAAGAATGCTACAGAGTACATTTTGATGTATCCAGAGTTTCTGTTGTTTCTGACTTTTGAAGCATTTGGCTTTAAGCACAGTTCTCAGAAATATACACACAAACCATGCACAAGTGGTGACTCTGTTGCACTATATTTAACAATTACTTACTTCTATCATAATCTACTACAATATATAAGAGATCAAGAATTATATATCAGCTTTAAAAGCTTGAACTTATTACATTATTTCTGTGGACTAAAAAATAAGAGATAATCAGAATATGAAATAAGAGACACATGAAGTTGGTAGTGTAAGGGAACTCTGGAGAAAAATACAGAACATAAATTTCTAGCAATAAATCAACACAAAAACTTATGTGGGAACTAAAAGACAAAATAGATTCCTAAACCATTAAATCTTTAAGACAGATGAAAGCAGTTCCAAGATTATGTATACTATTATTAAACAATATGCAACCAGTTCTGAATTCAGGTAATGGATGCATTCCTAGTAACTGTGTGTTACATGAATTTCAGTGTAATTCAAATATCAATTAAAGAGCTTATAAAAACAATAAGCAATATTTTTAATTTGCTCATTTTGAAAACTCACATATCTAAAAACTAATGTAGCTCATCAATAAAAATTGAGATATATTAATGGTGAAAATACAATAACTTTGGAACTTGCTGTCGAGAGTCAACACATGTAGCAGTGGGGACTGAGTGCCACATTCAGAGGTGACTGACAGTGACAAACCCTATGGTCAATGAGTGACTCATAAATCAAACTTACAACCTTTCAGCTGCGAGTCAACCATATACCATGAGACACACAATTCCTATGAGGATAGGAATGTGCAAGGTATTACCCTACACCTGAATCACTGGACAACTTCAGCTGAAGTCCCTCAGTCTAGGGTTTGCCGGGCTGTCAGTGACTCTCTGAACCTTAACATGCAAGGGAGGAATATATACTAAAACCTCCACAAGTCAGCATTCCATCTCAGAATTCCACATCAGTTGGCAAGGTAACAAAATGTTCAATTTGAAAATATGTCCAAAAGGCAATTTCTTCAAAATTTTTTGTAGGTTGGCACTATGCTGACTTAAACGAGTCAATGCAGACCAAACTCAGCATAACCTTTGCAGTAATAATCACTACATCTTGCTCTGAAGACATGATACTAATAAGGGATGCTGGTCCTAGTTCTAGGTGAAGATCAGGAGGTTTAGCCTTTGCAAGGGCACATCTCTAGTACAATCTTGTTTACTGTTTCTTTTTGTAGTTTAATCTGCTCTCATTTCTCTCAAATGTCACTTAATTTTCCTTGTACTTTTCCTTCCAAAAATTGTAAAGTATTTCTTTTGTTGTCTTAGTGTTACTGTTGTCAAAAGAAGCTCACCAATAATCAAATCTTTATTTTCTTTGTAATTTATCCATTTTACTCCTCTGGTCTTCAACTCTTATCTTTGTTATCAACCCAATACCCTCTTTTGAACCAAACTGATGCAGGTAAGCAAAGATTGTTTATCTGCACACAAGCTTTGTTTAACTGGAGTAGCTAGGTTCAAGAGGAAGGAAGTGAACTGATGGGGTGGACAAATTAAAGACTACATAAAAAATAATGATCAGATTATCAGTGACCTTTTTGACAACAGTAACATTGAAATGATAAAAGAAACACTATACAGTTTCTGAAAGAAAACCAAGAAAATACAGGAAAAAAGGGAGATCACACTGCAAAAAGAAACTATAAACAAGACTGGATAAGGGAGATTACATTGCAAATGCTAAAGCTCACAAACTTCAACAAGAACCAGAACCAGCAGTCCTTCTTAATGTCATGTTCTCAGAGTAAGGTACAAAGGGAGGCTCTAGTGGGTGGAAGGGATGAAACTGAAGACTCTAAGGTTGCAGGAGGGTTTCCAAGAGATTTTAGTGATATTTTACAGAAGCTGAAATTTTGATAAAACCTCAAATGCTGACTTATGGAGGCTTTACTGTAATACAAGCTTTCTGTCCCAAATCTTCACATTCCTGCCTCTCATTTGTGTGTCAGGCAACATATTTCAGGTGCAACAAATATACAATTTAACATAAATAAATATTTGACTGACAACAAAGTATAATACATTCAATAAATATGTATAGAAGAAAATGCTCAGGTAGCAATTTATGGTTCATGGGAAAGTGCCAGAAAAATACTACAACTGAGGAAGGGAAATGTGTGCATACGAAGGGAAACCGTAAATATACATAATAAATTTCAGCATTAACTGGGAAATTGAAACCATGTACAACAAAGTAATCATAGTAATAATAATAATAATAATAATAATAATAATAATAATAATAATAATAATAATAACAATAATAATAATAATAATAATAAACTGCAGAAAACAAAACTAATTAACTAAAGAAGTATCATCCATCTAAAAAAGCAACAAACACAACCAGGCACAAGAAAAAAAAAAAAAAAATGCCTACCAAAAAAGAAAAAATATGTAACATACTAAATAATCAGGATCAAACAATAAAATGAAACACATTCTGTACAAAACTGACTAAAAAGTTTTACAATAGTATATTGTTGTCACTGTGGCCAAGAAAATATTCAGCACATACTACATCACTAAGGAGGAAAAATACAGCTTATAAAATGTGCATGCAAGGAAAGGGAAAAAAACAATATAGAAAAGTCACTGGTGTCCTTTCAGTAACTGTTAGAAATAAATTAACTAAAAATAAAATAAATAAATAAAAAAAAATTATTGTCTCTTCAATGAAAGATGGTATTAGGTGTGTGTGTGTGTGTGTGTGTGTGTGTGTGTGTGTGTGTGTGTGTGTGTGTGTGTGTGTGTGTGTGTGTGTGTGTGTGTGTGTGTGTGTGTGTGTGTGTGTGTGTGTGTTTGTGTGTGTGTGTGTATGTAAAATTCAAATAACAAAAAGAAATTATAAGAAAAAACAAAAACATTAGTAAATGTCAGTACATGAATAACAAATGCACAAACAAAATAATAAACACATCAATTAATTCAAAAAAAAGCAAAAATAAATCATCACAACAACAAGGCCACTCTTACCGAAGGATGGTGTGTTCATCGGGCGGCTGCTTGGGTGCGTGAGAGTTGCTGCGTCGCCTCTCAAGGTACGGCGGCAGGCGGTTCACCCCCGAGCTGCGGCGACTGGAGGAACGGGACCCTGAACGCCTCTCACCCAGTGCGTCCCCTTCGTTCCTGCTTCCTTCTGTGGTGACAGTGCCATGACAGGTTAAAAGCTAGTAAAGTGTTACCTACAACTATAACTTCATGCTATTATAAACTTGTGCATTTCCTTCAATCCTGCTTCTTGTTGAGATAGTGGCAAGAGTGAGAGAGGATAAAGGACAGCTGGCAAGGGAGCATCTACGGTTACTTCTTCACAAGGAAGCTGCAAAGGTGTCTTTTTGCAGTGGCTGTAATTATAATTCTGGTGTAGTATACTGTTAATAGTAAGAGAGGTTGTCTTCTGAGTGTACTCTGTTACTGATAAAAAAAGGATAGAGGGAGCATGGGGAAGGTCAGTAGCAGGTTTGTAGCATCCCCTCAGCCATCCCTTTCCCCCAATATGTACCTCCTTGGATGTGTCTTTGCCTTAGCTGTGTCTAATGCCTCCATTCAAATGTACAGTAACGGTCTATTACTACAACCTGCACATGCCTTTCACTTCTGCCTCTCTCTATGGTGATGGTGGCAAGATAAAGAGGATAAAGGGTGATATAATATTATTACTGTAATTGCAGACTACTATAACCCAGAACATCCTCTTAGGCTTGAATTCTTAAATGGTTTCTCTTATAAGGACCAGTTTCAGAGCCCAAAGAGATGAACTCCCCTGGATACTTTCATATTGATTATTATGCAAAAATCCTCATTCAACTGTTACTACAAGTATAAACATCCTTAAAAATCCCAGTAACTTTCAATGCTTATTAAAAAATTGTCAAGATAAGGCAAAGTAATGTCTAAGAATATGCATTTTATTCCTGTCCCCTTCTGTGGTGATGGTGAGAGAAAAAAAGTAGGTGGACATGAACCAACATTAGTGCCACCAACTACTACACACCAAACATACCTCCAGGTGATTTCTTCTCATCAGCTTTTGTGTCTCCAAGGATCCGCTGTTCCTGCTTCTCCTTCCTCTCATCCTCTGTCTCCTGTCCTGCTGACTCCCCCTCAGGAGAACCTCTCTGTGAAGACCCAAACATTATCACTTTCTTGGCTCTTTTATTACTCACCTCCCTCTTTTCATATTTCCATCCATAAAGTGGGTATATATGTGCATGTGCATGTATAAACCTCTCTCCCTCTTCTAAGTTATATTTGTCATCCTCCATAATATATATATAAGCAGAATTCACACTCATAAATCACAATACAAAACAACATGAGATGCATAAAAATTCAAACTTTCTGCCTGTTCGTAATATATGAATTTATTTACAAACTTAACTCACTTGTAAATCACATATACCTGTACCGATGCACTGTGTATGCAAACACATGGCTTACCTGACTCTCGCACACCTCAATCTTGTCCAGGAGGGTGATGGTGGTGGACACGGCTGCAGACACATCTCGGTCCACTTCACTCACCAGCAGACTCCCCACCACAGTCTCTAATTCCTGGAAAGCAAGGTTAAAACTCCTAAACTTAAGTCACAGCTTTTTTTTTATAATCCACTTCCATATTCTTTTTTGTGTGGTTTTGTCTTAATCCTTAGAAACTCTACTTTGATTTTCCTTATCAGTACTTTCCTTTTTCTAAAGAACTGATTTATTCCCCTGCTCTTCACTTTCTCTATACACCTCTGCTCCATATTAACACAACATTAAGGGCTACAACTTTCTGTTCCTCTCCCTCCTTCTCCCACAAACCTGCAATCTGGTCTTGTCCTCAGGCAGGGAAAGGGTGGCTTTCATCTGTGGCAGCAGCATCACCAGCTTCAGTCTGATGTTAGGCACCCTGTCATCTGAAGGACAGACAGAAACAGCATGAGAAATACTGCCAATGTTGTTAATTACACACATACATCTCTGGTACCAACACAAAATTAGGCAAACAAGAAATCTTCTGAGATATACTCATAGTTATTCAATCATTTCATTTAACCATTAACTTTTAATGATAATTATGATGATGACAAAGATGCCAGCTGTAGTGCAGCTGCAGCTAACCATACAGCCAAGCAACTCACTGTGCAAGGAGAGGAGTGGTCTGAAGAAGTAGGTCTTAAAGAACAGCTTTGAGAACATTTCAAGGATCATTGTGGCAATACTGAGGAACAACATTCTCTTGTGGCAGCTGTTCCCATCACAGAACTCTGAAAGATGGAGAAAAATTGAGAGACATGTTATGATACTAATTCCTAATATATTATACAAGAAGAGCCACCAATTTCTCCCTGAAAGCAGCATTTCATACATAAATGCTGTCACAGCTATTTCAATCCCTGAGTGTATCAGAGAAATGATAAATAGGAAAGGACCTACCAGTGACAAGAGTGTTGCAGATGTGTTCCCGGTGTTCCGTGGAAGTCATGTGATGCAGATACACTAACAAGGTCCTGGCAGCAGCAAGGCGGCAAGGGATGGGCCTCTGTTGGGTGGTAAAGGCAGGGTGAGTTTAGGGAGGTAAAGGAGATAAATCATAAAGAATGTATACTATAAGTTCTTCAAAGGTAAATTTATCCATGAATTTCCCACTGACAAGATTTCATAAAAAAGATAATAACAAAATAAAATGAATATACAAAATAAATGAAGGTAAATAAATCCACATGGTAAATCTATGAGGTGAAATTTACACAAAAGCCATAAAAAGGATTATACTCACAGCTGTCTGCATTCTGATCACCATGAGGGGAACCAGCTGTGAGAAGAGCATGTCTGGTGGCAGGCAAGGAGCAAGAGCTGCAGCCTGAGTGAGGCATTCAGCATGTACCCTCCACATGCTAGTGACGCTGACAGTCTCCTCACCTTGCTTCACTGCCCCTACTACCTCCAGGAGCTCCCCCCGCTGGAGGTGAAGAGAGACAGGTTAAAGATGCCATGTAAAGATGAACTGTAACTTATTGTCTACTAAAATGTTACATGGGGCAGAGGATTTGTATTATAAATCCTGAGGCTGTCTTACTGTCTGTCTCCTAAATGTCACAAGGAACAGGAGAGGTTTTTCGTCTTTCCAATTGCTAGTATAGTTGAATTATGACTACCTGTTAAAGGATATCTAGTGACGATATCAAATATGTAAACATTTCTAGCAGTCACTGAAAAAAAAAATCAATAAATGAGAAAAAAACACTTAATCTGAGAATATGACAGTACTTATGATCACCTACCACTATATCAACAAATCAAACAATCAAACAATCACTCCAACAGTCAGTGAGAAGCCAATAAGCACGCTAGCAAGTAAACAAGGACTGACCGGGGACTGTGGGGCAATGGCATTGTGTCGGTGCATGGTGGTGATGATGTTGGGCAGGTTGGGGATGAGGGCTGCCAGCACCTCCAAGCTCTCAGACCTCAGCAGCTGCAGTAGGCCCTCCTTCAATAGTCCTACTTCAGCCCCAACCAGTGTACACAGCTGTCAAGAGGAGGAGGAAGAGGAAGAGGTAGAAGAGGAAGGATAATGCTGTTATTGTGTGTTTGATTAAAAAGCTCTCTCTCACTCTCTTCCTCTCTCACTTTCTTGGTACCTCTCTTCTTTTTCATTCCCCAGTTTTCTTGGTCTTTATTTCTTAATTCCTGATTTCCACTTGCAAGTTTCTCCCTCTCTGTACCTCCCATGTCCTAATTTTCTCCTGTTAACACTCCAATTCCTCTCTATTTATCTCTCTCTCTCTCTCTCTCTCTCTCTCTCTCTCTCTCTCCTGTGCATTTTACTTGATAACCATCTCACTTACGCATTCAATATCTCAATAATTCACACGCACACTCACTAATTCACAGACTCACTTGATGAAATGCAGCTGCCACTGTAACCCTCACTTGGTGGCTTGGATCAGTGAGGAGAGAAGACACAGTAGAATGCAAGCTGGTGCGGTAGGTGGTGGAGCCACCAGCGAAGGCCACCATACATGGCAGGTTGTAGGCACACTGCTGGCGACACTCAGCCTCATACTCTCCACTGCGAACTTCTGCAACTAAGTCTGGCATCTGTAGGGCAAATGGAGAGGACTTTAGATTGGTGTATATAGAGGAAGGAGAGGAACATGGGTATATGCTAAAAGGTCTACAGAGAGGAATATTGTTGTATGACTCTTAGATGATAAAATAAATGAAGAAAAGATGAAAGTTTTCTGGAGATGCGAGTTGAAACAATACTTATGGAGAAGATGAAAGTAGAGGGAAGCAAAAAGAGGAACAAAGCAAGAACAAGAAAAGAGAGGACAATGAGGGGAAGAAAGACCAGAAACAGGAAATGGAAGATGAGATGGAGGAAGAAAAGGAGCCTGTGTCCAATGGTGATGCAAGGAATATCAGCATTTATGGGAGAGGAGAGTAAAGAAAGGACAAAGAAAAGGGATTGACTGTGTTATGTGAGGAGAACTGTGTGCTGGGGGGTGCAGGAAAGACTGCTTCTCCTTGTCTGCCTAGGAGGTGAGGGAGGATGCAACATACCTACATCACCAAGGAAATCAAGAACATCAGTATTTTCACATAAGGAACAGAGGTAAGATTTGTCTTAAATTCTCAGGCAGATACAGGTTTTTCATTAACAAGGGAGATATATGGAGCTTATATAAAGTTCATAT
>NC_087176.1:9512500-9562500 GCF_035594125.1 Scylla paramamosain
CACACACACACACACACACACACACACACACACAGTAATTTGTTTTCCAATATGTTTTGATTCCCAGCACATTCCTTCATGCAATTTCCCATACCAGAGAGAGAGAGAGAGGAGAGAGAGAGAGAGATAGAGAGAGAGAGAGAGAGAGAGAGAGAGAGATTCACGTGTACATTTGCTAATATCCCTTACTCCCACACCTTCATTTCCTCTCTCTCTCTCTCTCTCTCTCTCTCTCTCTCTCTCTCTCTCTCTCTCTCTCTCCACATGACTAACTCATCCCACTCACTCTCTCCCCGACCTTTTGCTTTCCCAATCACGCCAGTCACTTCCTCTTATACTTTCCTTTTGACATGCCGCACATTCCTACCTTCCAGCCAAACTGTTATAACCATCCGTGTTTTTGTCAGGACAAGACCATCCAACTTTTTTTTTTCATGTTCCGTATTTGCGTGACTAGACATGGCACTGTATCTTCGTTTTGTTGGTTTACTTTATTCAACTCCCGATTATGGTGTGTCATCTCTCACTCTTGTTTTCCTTATTAGATGTGTTTTTTTTTTTTTTTTTTTTGTTGTTTTGTCTCTTACTCTTGCCTTGTTTCTTCAAAGGTACAATTCCCTCTTTTAGCTAATAAGGCTGGTCATCTCTTCCTCCAATTGTTCTCCAACCCAGTAAATTTCCCTCTCTGTTTCTGTAGGATATGGTTAGTCAGTTTTTCTTTAGTCCATATTTCTATCTATACTGGCTATATCTGACACTTGCATCTAAGAATCCTGCAACAGAAGACACTGCATGTTTGTTCTCTCACCACTTTCTCTCGTGTACTCTAGTCTGGCACACTGTCCTCTCATTTCACTGGAAGTCATCTGCTGCTTTTTCCACTCTTATACTCTTGGTCATTCCACTTTTTGTACTTCTTGTCTTCCTCAATCACTCCACATTTCATTCCTTCATTTATTATCATTAATTATCCATTACACAACAGCCACTTCTAAAGTAACGAATTTCAACTGCTTGCATCCTTGATCTTTGTCTTTTAATTTCACACCCAAATCTCACTTGCACATGTCATTGTTGCCACAATTATTCTATTATGCAAACCCTTTTTTACATCCATGATTACCCTTCTTTCTTTTATCACATGCCCCACAGATCCAGCCACTTTTCTCCACTGCACAGCTCTCTCTCTCTCTCTCTCTCTCTCTCCTCTCTCTCTCTCTCTCTGCCATGCTTGCCTCGCTGCATTGAGCCAAGATACTTATATTCAAGTACAGCCATTAACAGTGTTGTCACAGGTGTCACATGGTTTCACTTGGTGCTGACCCTGGCAACTACATACTACAAAACCATTCACTGGTTGCAGTGATGTACTTCAATGTGTGTGTGTGTGTGTGTGTGTGTGTGTGTGTGTGTGTGTGTGTGTGTGTGTGTGTGTGTGTGTGTGTGTTTTTAAACCATTTTTCATCATATAAAACATAATATAGAGCAGTATGTTATAATTTAAGTCTAATCAAGGAAATTATTATGAAATAATAAAATAATTATATAATAAGAATAATACTACAAAAGTAAAAAATATAGTAATATCATGTCATGTCTCAACAGCTGAAAATTGCACTGGATGACGTCACCACCAAGCAAGGCTTTGTGTTGCTTCCATATGTATTTTTTATAATAAACAAAAGGCCTTTGCATTTCAAAAAAAACATTTTTGTCAATCACCTTACTTTGAACTTTTTCCACACAATCGCCACATATTTACTAATATTTAACAGTGTTGTGAACAACTTTGCAATGTTAACAAGAAATTGAATGAAAAAATAAATTCTGTCAAAAGTTCTGACACAGCCTGGGAAATATCCTTATCATAGTGTTCAGACACACACGTCGTATGTTTCCGTCTTGTACAACAAATAAAGTTTACCTTTAATGCCTATCACAGCAATGGTCACATCTAAATAACTCACAGTTAAGGGGTTGCCATACCAATACTTAATGTATGATATTGAACAAAATTTACCAGACAGTGACAACACTTCATATTGGCATCAGTACCTCCTTTATTTTTCTCTATTCAGTCTATTCTTGCATTACTTGCAGCAGTCAGTTCTTACTCCATACACACAAGAGATTAACCACTGCACTTTTAGTTCTTAAACACACCATCATCTTATTAAGTCATGTTTATGAAAATATAAGTCGTGTTTATTGAAGCATAAGTCCTGTCTATCAGAATGTAACTTATGTTTGCTGGAATATAAGTCATATTTTTTTGGAATGTCATGTTGCACTTATCAGAATGCAAGTTGTATCTGTCGGAACATGAGTCATGTTTATTGGAACATCACACTGATCAGGTCATGTTTATCGGAACATGTCAAGTTCACAGGAATGAAACCTTTAAGACATGTCAAAACTCACTTCTTGACTGTATCATACACACATGAACTTGCTTGGCTGCTTAGCCAGTGACACCAATATACCGAAGGCATTTCTCTCTCTTTTTTTCCACCAGCCTATATGGTTCCACTGCAGGGCAAAGGCTTCCCTCTAATGATGGCTCTGGGTGTCTTCATGGAGTGCCAGGTACTGTATAGGTCACAGCTCTCGCCTTACACCACATGCCTATTGCCTGCTGGATGAGTGAGAATTATGACGTGAAGGAAGACAGCACCAAATAATCTCCACCCAGCCAGGGATTCAAATCTGGGTCCCTCAAGTGTGAATTAAGTGCACTATTACACGCCCCCATTCCTTCAAACCCAGTGACTGCATAACACCTGGTATTTACAAAACATTACAGGATTTTACTGAACATAAATAAGATTACAGACATTTACAGTAAGAGGATCTAAACTAATTACTCTTTTTCCTGAAAGTGAACTTGCATCACATTTTAATAAATAGCAATAAATGGATTAAACTGAAGCTTCCTTTGCAATAACCCACATATTACCTCACCCTTCCTTTCATAACACATGGCATCCCTGAAGCATTTTTCAACATGTAAATCACTCCCCTCCTCCTTCTTATGTAAAGACAAGATTTGCTGATTCACACTTCTCTCAGCATCACGTGACATCTTTCTTACATCCACGTGGGCTACAATTTTTCTTTCTTTCATTTTTTCTAGGTGAGTTTAAATACATTTCAATCAAGAGGAAAATCAGTGTAAGTTATGACCATTCCCACATTTCAGACCTCCAAGATAACTAAAATATTGTTAGAAAATGCGATTTGCCAAGCTATAGACTACATTTGGTTTCAGAGATTTAAGATTCTTCTATGCAAACATACAATCATGCTCTATATGTTATATTTCCATCAGCTGTCTTGACGTGCCAATCTGCCAATTCTTTACTGACAGTGTAGAGACTGAGTTTCTTGTTCCACCTGCTCTCATCAGGGATTGCCACAATGGATCATCAACCTCCACATTACTGTGTCCTCTACACCATCCTCTCATCACACTCATCACCCACATGTCTTTCTTTCATGCATCCATAAACCTTGTTAGTATTCCTCTCTTCCTCCTGCTGGTGGGTTTGTCTAAAGTATTCATCTCATCTCTCATCTTTCTAGGGCCAAACCACTCCTGTCTCACCCCTCTGGCTGTTGGCATTACTGGCAAATCTACATTGTGTCTTCACATATCACAACAAGGTACTCAAAGTCTGTTCTTGGTTGAGGCCCACAGCTCTTTTAATGTTTATTGACTATACTTGCTCCCAGTTTGTCTTTAAATGTAACACGTTAGCTGATGCCTTCAAACTTTACATTCACCAACAGTGGCTCATGCAGCAGCTAAATTATGCGTGCATGCTGATGAACACTCACAGTACTAAATGTGTAAGGGGTTTTGTTTTGGGGTCATGCATGGTTATGTTACAGTGATGCGAGACGCCTTGTGCTGCATCACGAATCCCAAGTCCATGCTGATGAGGCTCGGTAGGAGGGATCAAGTGTAATGAGTGTGTTAGTATGTTGGTCTCCAGTATAGTATAATGCATCCTCTTGTATCTCTTTTGCTCAGCCAATGAGAGCTGTCCTTTTAATGACATATCAGAATGTCATTAAACATCATTGCATATGTGTGGCAGCCGTGGTAGTCAGCCAGCTAACCACAAGGGTACCCAGTGTCACAATGGTGGCCAAGTGCAGTGGAAGTAGATTTAAATACTGGGATTTTATTGTCCAGTCCCATAAGCAAGACAACCTGAGTGTACATTTCTTAAGATTGCACAGTGTGTTGCCAAAATCAATCAAGTGCCGAACTCTCAGTGGCACCAGTGCTTCTGTACTTTTTGTCCCATGACATGAATAGGTTAGGACAGGGTCTTTACAGGGGTCCAGATTAGGTTTGGAATAGTGTTCTTGGGAGCTCTGGGGGAGGGGCATTGTGCCCCCTCAGTTAGGTTAGGGAGGAGGGTCCAGGGGGGGGACAGTACCCCCATTTTGGATGGTATCTTTTTTTAAGTTAGAATTGTGTCCTTGGGAGGATCCAAGGGGGGCACAGCCTCCCAGTTAGAAAGTTAGAATAGGTTTGTGTCCTAAAAGGGGTTAGGTAAGAAAGTTCCCCAGTTTTCTAAATGTGGCGTCTCATCCTCAGACTTTTTTCATGAATGTCCAAATTTGAAATAATTTGGTTTCCCCCACCCTAAACCCCCACTTTCCCACCAGTTTCCCAAGCTTGCTTGTCCTGGAGAGGGGCGACAACAGAATACATAAGGAGCCGCTCTTGGTAAGATTTATCTTTTAATTGCATGTATAACCCTTATTACAACAACTACTACTACTACAACTACTACTTCTACCGGCGAATCACGAGAACCGACACCAAAACAACGCGCTCAGCAGACAACACAACACAACACAACAGCAGGCAGCTTCCAACACAGGATGGAGGAGCCAAAACAATTGATATCTTATGATGTGCTATGGAATAACACCGCAGTGACACGAGAGAAAGGGAGGGAGAGAGAGTGAGAGAGAGAGAGAGAGGTAGGGAGAGGGAGGCGATCGTATGTCACATCCTCCCCCCCCCCATCTCCTCTCCCTTACATTCAACACAACAATATACCTCCAGCATTCCACCCCTTATCCCTCATATCTTTCTCCCTACATGCTATTATTCTCAATTCCTCCTCTCCCTTACACTTCACTCCCCTATTTACCCTCCTTTTCCCTTCCCCTCATCTCTATCTCCCTAAAATATCATTTTCCCTTCCTCTTTGATATATTCTCTCTTTCCCTTTCCCTCATTATCTCACATCTGACTCTCGCCTCACCTGTTGCGCTAAGTGGAACCTTACCTGGGGGCCGGGGACAGGTGGGGCACAAGGTCCAGATGCATGACTCAGGTACACTAACGTTTACCTGAAGTTACCTGTCCCTCCAATACATTCATTACTGCAACGTTTGTCAATACCACCACTATATTGCTACTATTTCTCTCCCCACGGCCCTTCTTTTCGCTTGCGTGTGCACTGCCTGGGGGTTTCTAGAGGGTAGCAGTGTAGTGTTGTTTTGGGCATGCACCATTCACAAGGGAAGGTACTGTGTCAGGAGCACCAGCGCGTGCACCCTCCCTCCACCGTGTCTTGCGTGTCACTGAGGTGAGCTGAAGTATTATTGCCAGACGTACGATTTTTTTTTTTTTTTTTTATTATTGTTTATCATTATTTTCACATTATTTCTATAATATTCTATTAAAATATTTTTTCGTAATATTTAATATCAACATTTTAAAAATATATTATTGCAATACTCCATAATTCTTTTTTTTTTTTCAATAGTACGACATCTTTTAATACCTAATACGATACTTCACTTTTTTTTTTTTTTTGTGCACTATTGTGATGCTTGATTTCAACGTTTTTAGCATTGCACAGTTGCAATAATTCACTATACAATACGTATGTTTTCACCTTTAGTACAATATATATATATATATATATATATATATATATATATATATATATATATATATATATATATATATATATATATATATATATATATATATATATATATATATACATATTTTTTTTCCGGTACATTACTCTCTCTCTCTCTCTCTCTCTCTCTCTCTCTCTCTCTCTCTCTCTCTCTCTCTCTCTCTCTCTCTCTCTCTAAGTTATGTGCAATGCTTTTTTATTTTTTCTACTTATTGTCAAGTGCCACTCGTCTCGTTTGGAAGACACATCGTATGAAAAAATTAAGCTATATTCTCGTTTTTTTTTTTTTTTTACTGTGGATTATTGCATCTTTTCCATTCTTTCCAGTTTCATAAATGCTATGCAAAGTGTTTCTCAGCACTCCTCTCTCTTACGTACACCTTCACCGGTTTAACTTAGTCCAAATTATAATGATTTTAATTAATCTGTAGTTTTATTTACTCTACCATATCAAGTATATCAGTAAATTATAAAATCAGTCGAGTGTAACTCGCGCCAATGACCCATCCCTTGTGGCGCCAAACCCACATTTTTATATATTAATATTGCGTCCATCTACGTATGCCAAGCCTTCTTACAGTCCTTGATTTAATCGCAAGGATACGACAAGTTAAGACTGCATGTTCTTTGCCTTACTAATTCCTGGTTGGGTCAGCCATTCTTATAATGTCGCCATTAACATTTATCTTGTGATGAGAAAAGGAAATGGTGCAAGAAAATCAAAATGTGTGGAATAAGATAGATATATAAGAGAGTAACTGAAGCTTGTGAAAAAAAAAAAAAACAATAAAAGACCATTTGTAAGAAAAACTACCACACATGTATACTTGATCTTAAACTACTTCAGATATGCGACAAACAAACAATTCTATTTATCTACGTACCAGAGCCACCAATCACACTCGTGGTGGCCCCGACAAAGCACCACACACTCATACACACGTCATCCACGCTCTTATCCCAGTTAACCATGGTGGAAAGATATAAAATCTTGTTTCGTGTTTGTTCATCTGCGTTGTTCCTCGCATGCTTAATAATGGGTATTGAATATTTATGTACATAGATTTATTTTTCCGCTAGTTACTCATTGTGAAAGTATCTCTCCCTCTTCTACATTTTCTTTCACATTTTTTTTTCATTCTCTTGTCTCTCTCACCAAACTACACCCAAGAGGCATGGCAAGGCTGGCCACACACTTCCACAGCAAAAGACACACAATCAAATATAATATATACTTTATTACCTGGCAATACATATCTAACAAGGTGTTCACAGCTCTATGATTGGGACCAACTAACCATTTGCAATCTAACAAATCTAAATACACAACAGCTACTTCTGAAACATCAATGGAAGACTTCCTTGCATGGGGAATGAATACAACAGTAATCAGTACACAGCATTCTAAGTTAAATATATGCCAAAGTACTTTGATTAATACCTCATCACAATATTTTTCTTCTCTAACACCGGTTGTCTTCTCACTCCCTACAAATACATAACAATAAAAAAGAGAAAGGAAATTAAAAATGACACCAGCATTACAAAAGAACAAGATAATAACAGGGAATGAAAATGAAGAAGGGAAGGACAGAAGAAAACTATGAGATTTATGACAAAAAAATCAACCAAAATGAGAATAAAGAAAGGAAGAAAAAAGCAGGAGACAAAAATGATGGAACACATAAAAAAAAGGAAATTTCTGATAAAATTTGGAATAGATTATAAATACTTAAGAACATAAAAAAGATTTAAAAAAAGCTGGCAACTCCAGCACCAATCATAAACATCCTCCCCCATTGCCAACCTTCCTATTACCACCTGTTTTCCCTATCCATATAATCATCTAACCTTCTCTTGAAACTACCTAGCATGTTGGCACTGACCACCTGACAGCTAAGCCTCTTCCACTTATCCACCTATTTGAGAACCAGCTCCTACCAATGTCTGTCCTACACCTAAACTCTAGCTTATACCTGTTACCTCGAGCTCTCCTGATTCTTTACTCTGAGAATATCACTTATATCACCTTTGTTAACCACCTGTTTCAGCAAATTTACCTATACAGGAAGGAAGTATGGGAGGAAGAAAGAATAAAAGGAAGGAAGGGAGAATGAAGGTAGGAGTGGTAAAGAAACAAAACATCTCTGGAATGATATGAATGCACACAGATACTTGAGAAAGATCAACATAGCTCATTATGTCTTCATAAAATACCCTAAAAGTTTCTGCATGTACAACTTACAGATGGTGAAGCATTTGAGCAAAACTGATTTGAGACAATGTTGCATTTACAAAGATATATACATCTTATTTCTGTGTGCATGCTGGTCCCTTCCTAGTGAGAGAGAGAGAGAGAGAGAGAGAGAGAGAGAGAGAGAGAGAGAGAGAGAGAGAGAGAGAGAGAGAGAGAGAGAGAGAGAGAGAGAGAGAGAGAGAGGAGAGGAGAGGAGAGGGAGAGGGAGAGAGAGAGAGAGAGAGAGAGAGAGAGAGAGAGAGAGAGAGAGAGAGAGAGAGAGAGAGAGAGAGAGAGAGAGAGAGAGAGAGAGAGAGAGAGAGAGAGAGAGAGAGAGAGAGAGAGAGAGAGTCATAAAACTGCATCTGCATAAAAATTAAAACTTAAACTAGTGTAACATTGGCAAGCTGAAAATTAACCAAGAACAAAGAGGACAAGATAAAAGAAACACAGAAAAATTGAGGGAGTAATTGATGAATCAAAACCCTAAGAAGGACTCTCAACATTCATAACTCAATACAAGCACCAAAGCAGCTAGGAGTGCTCACCAAGGACCTATTGAATCTCCATTAGCCTGCCCCGTCCTGCCACTACAGCTGTATCAGTATAAAAAAACAACCTCCAGCACCTTCCCTCACTCCTGCTTGCTTTGGTTTGTCTTTTATGCTTCTTTAAATAACCTGAGGTATAACTGCAGTCTCTATTCCACGGCAGTCCATTGTGATGTGTGGCTCTTGATTTGATGCATTAAGGTTGCTCTACCAGCCACATGACTTAGCACCTTCAGCACTCAGTTTTTTTCAGGTAATATACTAATTGTTGGTGTGTGATGTGTGTTGATGTGGTGAAACACGCTTATAAGATACCATTTTGTTGACACTCCAAGGCCCATGCTATTAACTGTTGCCTTATGAAGGGCATGTAATAACTGCATGAACAGAACTGTGACAACTGGAATACCTATTACTAATTAACTGCTTTTTATGCTTCATAATCTAAGTATAGTTTTCCAGTGCTAAATTTCTTCTTATAAATAATCAGGTCTTAAACTATAGATATACTCTGCTCAGATTCTTAAAGTGTTTAAAAATCTCTTTATTAATATATATTATCTGGTATTTTAAATTTTTTTCTCAGTATAAACTCTAGTGTTATGCTAAGTGTACATTTATAGCTTCAAGCTGCCTGTATGTGCATTAGTGGTTGCAGTGTGTGTGGGCAAGGCTAGGAGAGGAGTGGGGTGGCAGTGACCTTTGAGGCAGGGCTGCGGATGTCCTCAAGGCTCTGCACCAGCTTAAGCTCCAGGTGGCGCACGGTGAGTGGCTGGCCAGGGCCTGCCTCCTCCCTGCCCTTGGCCAGTGTACGGTGGAGGATGGCCTGCATGGTGTCCAAGGTGGCCTCCACTGACCGCTGCAACAATATGCATCATGATAATTTTTTATTTCAAATATGGCTACAAATTTGTAGTGAGAAAAAAATATGGGATGCTTTACTGAACTTGGGAAGACAGCATATTCCAGAAAATAATACAATTGAAACATGAAAACTCCGAGTTAATAAATACCCAACAAAGAAACATACATAACAAATTATCAAACTTAAACAGCTAACTCAAATGATAAACAATAAAGATCTTTCAAAAAGATTTTCTCTACTTTACATATTTTTCTGTATGTCATAAAAACAGATTAAAGGAGTTCAATGTATAAGAATGAAAATATAAGTAATAATGGAACTGTACTGTGACTGAAGAAACAATATCAGAACAAATGATGCATAATACAAAAAGTACAACTTAAAAGATGTCTAGAAAATGTTTCTTTACCTTGAGGTCATTGTTTGTGTGGTGTGACCAAGCCAACAGCAGTGCTGCAAACAGGTCGCCAGTGCCGGTGAAGTTGGCTGGCAGGCGAGGAATGTGTGCATTGAACTTTTCCTTGGAGCCATCTGGAATGGGATTGTGTGAAAGAGAAAGAGAACAATGGAAAGAGGGTGGGAACAAATGAGCCAGGTTTATACAAAATACCTATTGGAGAATACAGTTATAACACCATCTCATTACTTCTGAATTCACCTCTCTTCCTCATTCTCCTGAGTATAACTTACTGGTGATGGATGAAGCCAACACCACCAGCTCCTCCTGAGTGCCAAGGTCGGTGCTTGACAGAACAACAGTCTTCACTCCCTGCCTGTGGAACCATTCCAACACAGCTGCTGCATCGGCCTTGCTCTCTATCTTCTGCCCACTCAGGAGTCTGAAGGAGAGGCATTTGGTAAGGAACAAGAGGTGTGTGCACTCCGAAGTCTAACTGAAAGATTGATTGGTGCAAGTGTTGAGAAAGAAAGGAGGAGGTATATCAGGTGACTCAGAAATGTAACTGAAATATTGATGGATATGAGTGTTGAGAGGGAAAAGAGGTACATCTGATGGCTACCTGATGGAGGAGATGTTGAGAGTACATTTGACTTTGAAAATGGAAGGAGGAAGATGAACTGGATGTAACACAAAATATTTGAAAACTAGTGAAAATGAGTGAGGCATATAGGAAGACAAAGAATAATGCAGAGAGGCAGAAAGAGCAGCATATGCACAGAGACATACAGGAGGAAGTACTCACTCTGCCTCATACTGATTTGGGGTGATGATGTCTGCCAGGGGCACAATCTGCTCACGGTACACAGGCAGCAACTCCTCAGGGACGTACATCTTGCCATTATCTCCCATCACTGGGTCACACACTGCAGGTCAATAAACAATGTCAATGGAGAGGCTCCAGAGCAACACTTGTCAGACTTAGCCACTGTGTAAATTGATAAGGCTAAAGATGGTATGATGTACTCTTTCTTCAAGTGCTCTATGCAGTCCTGCTACACATCCCAAGAAACAAAGTGGCACATGAAGATTATAATGGAAATGAAGACACACTGACCATAGATCAGGTTGGGGTTGACAGTCTTGAGGTGCTCCACAACACTCTTCACCTTCTGCAGGAATGAAGAAGAGCCAATGTAGCCAGTCAGCAAGTGGGTGTAGTGGTCAATGCTATTGGTTTGCAGGCCCTCAATGAGATCACCTGCAGGGGAAAGGAAGAGGCTTCTTATGGATGCTCAGCATTATGGCTCAAAGGGCATCTTCTATCTGTACTATTACTGCAGGTTGAATGCTCCTTTTTCAGAATATTCATGATCAGAATTATTCTGGACTTTGGAATACAGAAATGCCCAGATTTCAGAACAATACCCAGATTTCCAGTGCACTTGTAAGGAAGTTAGGTAAAAGATGGAGACCAAAGATCACCCACATGCTACCCATCAACCCTGTCTTCAAGCATGAGTGCATGGAGAACCATCAAAGAACTGCATGAGATTAAAAATTTGACCTACATCACCACAGGCAAACATTCCTGCAGAATTCCTACAAAACTCAGAAAAGTCTTTACAATAAAGGTTCTTTCTGATTTTTCCATAAATTTGTTAGATTTTCATAACATAAAACTACTACTACTACTACTACTACTACTACTACTACTACTACTACTACTACTGCTAATGCTGCTGCTGCTGCTGCTGCAACTACTACTACTACTACTACTACTACTACTACTACTACTACTACTGCTGCTGCTAATGTTACAACTACTACTACTACTACTACTACTACTACTACTACTACTAATAATAATAATAATAATAATAATACTGCTGCTGCTAATGTTACTACTACTACTACTACTACTACTACTACTACTACTACTACTACTACTATCATCACCACCACCACCAAAAAGGGCCTCACCAAGCTGTGCATCATCCAGCACCTGGCCCTTGAAGTGTTGGTAACCGGTGTGATTAGAGAACTGCACAGAGTTGATGGTGTCCACCTCAAAGCCAAGCACCTGAGAACATGCAATATGTTAATGCTTCCTCTAGGTTGAAAGTGAGAAAGTAGCTACATCCAAATCAATGGCTGCATTTCTTTCTATTTAAAGCTGAATACTCATTAGCAGAAACTGCAACTCTGAAGTCCCAATGGTAAGTGCTATATCAGGGGAGAATAAATTACTGCATATTCTGTGCTGCAAGTCCACAATAAATCACATACTTTTATCTTTAACAGGCCAAACCAGTGGCAGTATAGAATGAGATTTTTTCCTCCACAAAGAAACCTCTCAAAACTCAAACAGTAGAAAAGTGAATAAGAAATTGTAAGGTGTCTCTGAAGAGGAAATACCTCATTATTCAATCTTCTGACACTCTACTTTTATAGATATTATAAGATAAATCAGTGCAAAGTTATGTGATAAGACCAATACAAAATTAATGCACTAATTCAAGCCATAGGTTTGATCTCTTCATAAACTTACTTAATCAAAACTAGATAACTGCCACACACTATTACATTCACTGAGGCAGGTCATACACATGACAATCTTAAAGACTTGCCTGAAGGGGAAAGCACGCACTCTTGTTGCCTACGTAGCCTGACACAACATGGCTCTGGATGGACAGCACCCGAACACCTTGCTGTGATGCCATGGCCTCTCCTGTTGTGTCTGGGTGGGAAAAGATCACTGATAGGATGAAGAGTGGCAGTAATGCTGGAGCTAATGTTTCTTCAGTAAGGGACACAAACTTTTAATAGGAGACATAAGTTGGGTGATGTTTGCACTACTACTGTAGTACATAATCACCAGTTCTTGTATGGGACATTACAAACTGGATATTTCCAGTAGGAACTTTGTGCAGATAAAAAATAAATAAACAAATAATTATATATATATATATATATATATATATATATATATATATATATATATATATATATATATATATATATATATATATATATATATATATATATATATATGAAAATTAATAAATAAATAAAAATTTCACCCTCAAAACTCAGTGAACTGCCACTAACAAACATTTTTCCTAGTATCCAGTGAGCTAATCATAATGGGAGGTGAGCAGCAGTGGTGTTGAAGTTGGAGAAATTTGTATACACTCAAAGATTTTGTAAGAGTAATATGCCAAAGTTTTTTTTTTTTTTCCTTTATGATCTTTATAAGAACACGTCCCCCATGCTCTCTTTGCTGTGTCATCCGAAGCGTGATGGGGTGACTGAGAATTTAAGCAGTAGTTAGGCTTATCGTTTTTGGCAACTGTCTGCCTTATTAAAAAAAATAAACAAATAAATAAAAATAACGTTTCTTTTTTCTTGTTTTTTACATGGTAAGATAGATAACTGCACCTACCATCATCCACACATGAAATAATTAAACTTATAAAAGCAAAAATACTAACTACATTTAATTAATAATATAACAATTACCTCATACAGCAAACACACAAATAACCGGTCAATTTCAACATTATCACACATCCCAGACTTATAACAACAAGATATCTTCAGGAATACTCACAATACTAGCCGTAATTCTGAGGACAAGCTGCCGGCCAGCAGACGTCTCTATGATCAGCTGTGGAGAGAGAACTGAGGCTATTGTTTTTTTGTCTCCTCATCCAAGGTTTAGGAGAACGTGGATTCCTGTCCTCGACGCTCACGTGATGTAGCAACCATCACTGTCATCATTACACCAGCAGTGGATGCCTGTTCATTATTCTTAGGATTTGTTTATCGTTCAGCCGGCCCAGTCCCAGTTATGTTCGTGGAGTTTGTCTTTGTATCGGCTCCCACTTCCTACTGTTTGCATCAGTTCATACTACATTCTTTTTCTTTCTCTCTCTTTCCCCTACTCATCTTTTCATCTCTATTGTCTATTTTGGAGAAATGTGGTATCTGATATTATTATTATTTTTTAGCATGATAGTTTTCTATATGTGGTTGATTCCATTGCATTTTGACAATTTTATTTTTATCTTCAAAGTTTTAGATGTTAAAATATTTGTAACTTTATCGTCTCTTGTATTATCCACTCATCAGTCATTATCATTAGTTGTTTGCCACGAGTTATATGTTCCTCATAAGGAAACTACAGTACAACTTTTGACGCCGTGTTCTAACCTCATTTCATAAACATTAAATCCCATTTGACACCGTATTCTACGAGCAACACTTCACGATCATTTTCACTTAGCAGCGTTCTAATGATAATATATATACGCGCCAAGGTTCCAAGGCCTATTCACCGTGACCGTGAGATAATCTTTGAACCAATCGCTGCAGGCCGGGAGATATCACGATTTACATAAGGTACAGAGGATAAGAAAAGGAATGATAAGATGACAGATACATTGTAACTACATAACACTTGAAACCTTGAGTGAATATAAAGAAGCAGCCAATATTTGGTTGATAACTTTATCAGAAGGATAGAGAAACGGTGAAAGTGCAGAAAAGAGAAGAAAAAAGTAATAGATAGCAACAAATTACACAAGCCAGTCTGGGAATACCACCTGTCAAAGGAAATCTGATGGCAGCATACCGTCTTTCTGGGTAATTTCTGGATTGTTTTATTTGTAATCGTAATATACGTAAACACAAACATGTAAAACATAAAGATTAAGTAAAACAGTTCATAAAGCATTAATATCTTCACATACCAATTACCTGATTTTACTTGAGAACACCATATCATTTGATATTTCAAGATATTTCATATTCCTAGGAAGTGTTTGCATTCAGTTTGAATGAATTTTAATTATATTATAAGCACAAATGTGTATACGAAAATAGGTGTTGAGTAAAATGATGGATAAACATTATCTTTCACTTATTTGGTTTCAGCTCGATCCTCATTCCTCGACAACATAAGTATTGCTCCTAGAAGGCAGCTTACTTTTGAGATTTGTGCAGCTGATACATACATACAGTATGTTATATATATATATATATATATATATATATATATATATATATATATATATATATATATATATATATATATATATATATATATATATATATATATATATATATATATATATATATATATATATATATATATATATATATATATATATATATATATATATATATATATATATATATATATATATATATATATATACGAGTATATATATATATATATACATATATAATATTAGTTGCGCTTCCTGCTGTCAGACGTTGTGGAGTGATAACTGAGAACCCAAAATTGACTTTATGCAACAATTATTTTTACTGGAAAATAAACAAAGTAGTGAAGCAATTGGTACTACTTGCCTCATATAAGTATTTTAATGTCCGGCTCGATGGATGAGGTAAAAAAAAAAAAAAAAAATTCATTGAGCTGGCGACCTGAAAACCAGAGGAGCGAAGGCGAGACTTCAAAGGTACATTCTGAGAAGAGCAGTTCACAGCATTACTAGGTGCTGCCAGACGTGCCCATATACCCAACGTAACTTGGAAACTTGCCAGAATGAAGGACGAGATCGCGAAAAAAAAAAAGACAGCAGAGAGGTAAATTCTTCCAGCATAGAGGCAACGACACGTCCACGTCATGAGGGACACAAGCAACAGCAAGGCGAGGAAAATGCACAGTCTGACCATTAGCCAACTGAGCCTCCCACAAGCACTGCCTCAAAGACAGTGGTGTCGCGAGAATGTCCTAGCCTCGCAGCTTTATAATTAGGTTGTTCAGGTGCTCAGTGATGTCTATGAGCAGGACCAGGTGATTGCCGCTCGAGAGGCAGCCACAGTCTTGCTGGGGGGCATCATATGGCCAAGCTGTTGTTGAGTGTTAGGTGCTGGGTCCGAGTAGGATAGTATGTTATGATATATGCCGTCCTTCTCAAAGCGACAAGGAGTCGGGTTTACTAAGAATGGATTGCACGCGGGAGCTGTTGTTGAGACCAATGGAATTGGCCTAGTTGCGCGTTGGAGTAATTCCTCACGCCATCGTCGCAGTAGAGGCCAGTACAGGTCCTGGGTAAGATCCAGAGACAGGCCTCGTGGGAAGAGAAAAAAGAAGCGGCCCAGTTTGTGTTCTGTAGTAAGGCTGAGTTGTGGCCCTGCTTGTCGTTACTGTCGTGATATATCAGTATTTATGTTATTGTTGATTTGTGTAAGTAAAATTTTCGAAAGTCGGGTGACTTTAAAATTTTTAATTGTTGGGAGGATTAGCTTAGTTTGTACCCCGCACTAGGCTGGAAGGAGTTAGAAAGCTGACCCAATTGTAGTGGCAAGTAAGAGGTGGGGGGGGGGGGAGTATATATAGAAATATCAGCTTCCTGTCCTTCTGTACTCCCCTTCTCTATCCATACCATTTGATACTCTCAGTGTCCCTTCCCCACAGCACGTTCATCTGCCGCCGCCGGGTCTACCCCTCTCCTCCTGCTGCTGCCGATGACTGACGAGAGAGCGAGCGCCTTTCCCTTCCACTGTTGATGGTAGTTACCGCCGAGTGACGTAGCAGCGACTCAGCCGAGCCAAACAACTCCCGGGATCTGCCAGGCCTGATGTCATCCCCAGGGTGACACCGACGGCAGCCCAGTGGCGGTTCCTTCTGTGTGCCCTCCCCCCTCCCCCCTGCGCCCTGAGTTGTTGGGATGACGGCCTTCGTCCCAGCAAGGGGTACTCGTCCTCCGGGGTAAGAGTGCGTAGCTCCCGGCAGCGGGGCTGAGCCGGGGCCCACACAGTTGAGGGGACGTCGGGGTCTGATGGCGCACCAGCGTCACCGAAGGACTCCCCTATGAACCAGTCTTCTGATCGACACCACCGTTCCTTGCCGCCCGCTATGGCTGTTTGGAACTCCCGATTGTGACACCACCTATCAAGACGAGACTCGCCGCAAGATCTTCTAGAGGACTCGTGTGCTTGAGTGATTCCAGCAAGACATAGTGCAATATGACACTTTCCACTATATGTGACAATATAAATTGTGGGTACTATACTATTGTGTTGTGTTACTGTGACTATACTTTTATTGCTTTACCCTGTTTTTTTTTTTGTGTGTGTAAATATTGTGCCTTTTTCAGTCTCTGTCCACAGCAGTACGGGTGGTTTTTCCACGGGAACTACGGTTTCCACCCTAAACTACTTGTACTGACTGTGGATAACCTTTTTCTTATGTATATATGTATATATTTGTACCTGCATTGTAACCCTCCCCACTCTCCTCTATTTCATAGCAGTACGGGTGGTTTTCCTCCGGGAACTCCGGTTTCCACCCGTTAACCTCTCATGTACTGCCCTGTGACCCTCACCATCTTAACAGCTGCAGGCCGATCCGCCCGGCAACTTTAATCTTCTACTGTATTTCTGTTTTCCTCTCTTTCTCTTCCCGTGTGCCAGGCGCACCTCCCCCCCCCCTTTTGTAACCCATCTTTTCTAAATAAATCTTTGAATCTTTGTATGGCCTGTGACGGCCCTGTGACACTCATCACTTTACAGCATCAGGACGGACCGCCCGGCAGCTTTCCACTCCTACTGTATTTCTATTTTTTCCTCTTTTTCTTCACGTGTACCAGTCCCGGTACACACCCCCCTCTTTTGTATCCCACTTTTCTAAATAAAAGTTATAAAAAGTATGGCCGTGTTAAGAAACATTTTGCTCTCTCACCGCGACTGTTTTTCCAAGGCCGCAGACACGATTAACTGGGTTGTCAAAGCTGTTTCTTCTTTTCCCAATGTAGAAATCTTGTTAATCTGTCACTAGAACAGTAAAAACACTTAGACCCCGAGTCACTTCAACTATGGACTTGAAATAGTAGAGGTGCGGCGCAGGTGTGTTTCAGAATATGGTCCCACCCAAAGGAGTCTGTAATACCATCTCAGCCGACCCGCCCGCTGCTTCCCACCGCCTACCTAGATAGATAGATAGATAGATAGATAGATAGATAGATATTTTATTGACCACAGCAAACATAATACCAATGGATTGTACATAATCCATAGACTGACACCACTTGCTTCAGTCGGGGCTCCAGAAGTTCACATATTATCAGGCATCAAGTTTATTATTTTAAGAGAAAGTTTACAATTACAGTAATAATAATACTACTGCACAGATAACTAAATAACAGAGAAAACTATGAAAATACAGCAAAATCTCAGTTTGTCTGTTTACCCTTCCGTTTTCTTTTTACAGGTCGGTGTGTATTGATCTGGTTAACTATAAAAGCGACGGGTGTGAGTGTATGTCCTGGCCAAGGAAGATTGACTCTATATTCCTTAGTCCTGGCGCTATCTGCAGTTGCCTCGTGAATTTAGGTCCACACAGGTACGTGGGAGGCATAGACAGACCCACACACATACCTGTAATTAACACGAGAATAGCAGGTGTGGGGAATTATTACCCGTAGAAGTTAGGAGACACCAGTCATCTCGGTCAATTTTTCGTTTTTTTTTTTTTTTCGACCTTTGTATGGGTTGTGGAGGTGCTGGTCTAGTGTGCGGGCAGCGGTGGACAGGTGTGGACGGGGAGTTACCTGACCGCGGCCTGTGTGTGGTCTATATGGGACTACAACATCTATAACCTTACCAAACTGCCTAATATACTACAGCCTCTCTATAATCTCCCTACAACCTCTACAACCTTTCCAGCCCCTGTACAACCTCTATAACCTTTCCAGCTCCACTACAACCTCTATAACCTTTCCAAACACAAGCTAACCTACTACAACCACTACGTCTTCCCTACAACCTTTCCAAACACTCCCTAACCAAGTGTAGCTTCATTACAACCTTTCCTAGCACTTCCTAACATCTCCTCTACAACCTCCCTACAACCTCTGCAAACACTGCCTCACCTAAAAGATGGTGGGATGGTGTGTGGAAGTCTTTTACTGTGTGACTCCTGCTGCATCATAACCCCCATCCATCCCTGCTCCACTTGGGGAGGTGGGGATGTCGGCTTGATTATGTTCAGTTTTGGATTATTATCAAATTGACTGAATTTTTGTTAGGTTTTGTTTATTTTATTTCTTGTGTTTTCAACTTTAGTTTGGTTGTTAAAATTAGGTAGCTGCCACCAGCCATTGGTTTATGCCTTGTATAGTTATCTTTTTTGTGGTTATGTTAGTGTTGTTCTTATTAAGTAGCCGGGATTCTATAAGGCACTGGAAAATCCCATGACAAAAGATTAATTTTATTTGATGTAAGTAAATCTACATAAAAGGCAAGAGCCTCATACTATCATTTTTTCTGGATACATTATGGTTTACTTGGTAGATTTTTATGTTGCCTTGGAATTGTGGGATCCCTATTCCAAGAAAAGTGACAATGCACTAAATCAGTTAATATGAAAAAAAAAAAGTAAATGAATAATTACTAATAAGTTAATGTGAGTGTGGACAGGAATCAATCCTATTCTCATGTTTGATAAAATTTTGGGTAAGAGCTTAATTTTCAGTGTTGGTGTTACATGCAAACATGTTGCGTATCACTGGTGTATATTGACTAATACATAATCAAAGAAAATTATATATCTATCCTGAGTTCAAGTTTATATACTGAAGTTATTTCCCCCTAACTAACTGATACTTGGCAAGGGAATTTACAGACAAGTAATTATTTTATATCAGGCACAAATTGTTATTCCCACATGGACAGAGTTTGAGAATATTCCAGAATTTTGGGGCGATGTGATGTACCCATCAACAAAGACAGTCGGTTGGCCACTGAGTCCTGAGCATGGATGCCTGGCCTTATATAGACCACCTCCCATTATGGAGAAGCTCCATCCTCCTGATTAATTATTATTTTTTTGTTCAATATCTTTAAAAGTTTATAACCCTTCTCTGCTCTCAGGTTGTTCTTGAACATTGTGGCTAATTGCTCTACATACTGCCAGGATCTCAGTCTAACTCTGTCTATTCACAAATTTAGATTTCAGAATAATAATCCAAAATTTCTTCATAACTTCATTGAGTTAATATTTCCTACAAGTTTGCCTTTGATCTATGACATCTTGTGAAAGGAATTTTTTATCTGACGTGTTACAAAAGCTGGGAACCTTGGTTTGTGGTTATCTTGAACCAGCATCAAGATAACATCCAGCATCAGCAGGAAATATATATTCATCCGCACCAAGCTACAATTTCAGTTCAAATTTATATATAATTTCTCAATTTCTGGATTACAATTTCATTTATTATCTTTCTCCCAAGTTCTTACTAATCTCAAAATATTTGTGTTCAGGTTTTATTTATGAGTCCAAAAACAGATATTTACTTTAGAGATGTTACCATTCCTTTAGGATAATGTGACTAAATAATTTTATGTGATTGCCACTAAATGATGTTATCTTCTATTTTCCTTCTATTCAATTTAATTTCTTTATTTTTTGTCCCATGACACACAGACCAGACCAGAGTCCAAGCTGCTGCCCTGCCTCGCACTGACCACTCCTGCTGGCTTCCCCGAGGGTCCCTGCTGGACGGGCTGTGGCGTGTGGTGCCGAGAGCAGTGCTATGGTGGAGGCTGTGAGGCCAGGCATCAGTATGAGTGGCCATCAGCACAAGCAGCAGCAGTCTGCCTCAGCTGTGGGGAGGCGTAGGCATGGTGGCAGGGATCACCAGGAGGCAGGCAGCTCCAGCCACAGAGAAGAGGTTAAGTTTGAGTGTCAGCTGTGTGATAAAACTTTTAAATGTAGAAATGGGCTGATGTATCACATTCTGACACACAATGGTGTTAGGAATTATAAGTGTGAGGAGTGTGGGAAGAAATTTACCAGAAAATCTTCTCTCACTACACACACCCTGATACACAGAGGTGTCAGGAACTATGAGTGTGAAGAGTGTGGGAAGAAATGTACCACAAAATCAAACCTCACCATACACACCCTGACACACAGTGGTGTCAGGAATTATGAGTGTGAAGAGTGTGGGAAGAAATTTTCCAGAAAGTCTCACCTCACCACACATACCCTGACACACAGTGGTGTTAGGAATTATGAGTGTGAAGAGTGTGGGAAGAAATTTACCACAAAGTTTCACCTCACCACACACACCCTGACACACAGTGGTGTCAAGAATTATGAGTGTGAAGAGTGTGGGAAGAAATTTATCAGAAAGTCTCAGCTCACCACACATACCCTGACACACAGAGGTGTCAAAAATTATGAGTGTGAAGAGTGTGGGAAGAAATTTACCACAAAATATAACCTAACCACTCACACCCTGACACACAGTGGTGTTAGGAATTATGAGTGTGAAGAGTGTGGGAAGAAATTTACCACAAAGTCTGACCTTAACAAACACATCCTGACACACAGTGGTCTGAGGAATCATGAGTGTGAAGAGTGTGGGAAGAAATTTACCCAGAAGTCTTCCCTCACCACACATACTCTGACACACAGAGGTATCAGGAATTATGAGTGTGAAGAGTGTGGGAAGAAATTTACCACAAAGTCAAACCTTACCACACACACTCTGACACACAGTGGTGTTAGGAATTATGAGTGTGAAGAGTGTGGGAAGAAATTTACCAGAAAGTCTCACCTCACCATACACACCTTGACACACAGTGGTGTCAAGAATTATGAGTGTGAAAAGTGTGGGAAGAAATTTACCCAGAAGTATTCCCTCACCATACACAACCTGACTCACAGAGGTGTCAGGAATTATGAGTGTGGAAAGTGTAGGAAGAAATTTACCACAAAGTCTGAGCTCAACAAACACACCCAAAGACACCATGGTGTCAGGAGTTATGAGTGTGAAGAGTGTGGCAAAAGATTTTCAACTATTGCTGCTCTCGACAGGCACACCTTCAGACACACTGGCTTGAGGGAATTCAAGTGTGATGTTTGTGGCAAGTGTTTCAAGACAAAATCTGAAATTGCCAGGCATGTGATGATCCACTTTTGAGGTGGCTGTAGTCTTGCCTGTGGCGGTAGTGGTGGTGGTGGTGTGGGGGAGCAGTGACCTGTTTTGTTGACAGTACAGGTGTAGGGTTGCCATATATGAACTATCAAAATTCCGGACACCTTCACCAACACCTGATTATGGTCCTGATATGATATTGGAAAACATGTAAATTAATTAAAAGAAACTCAACTTATTTACCTTTGCATATGGCTGATAATCTTGAATTCCGTTTTTCCACTTAGCTTAGTTGCTGTCTTCTAACTCTTCTTCAACCACTGCGTGTGTTGCTTGATGTGCCGATGCATATTTTTCTGTAGATCTTATATTTTTAAGTAGTTCCTTGTTGGACTTTAAAAAGTTGAAGAAGTCAACGCAAGAGGTCTCTCGGTAGTTGTACTGTACAGTCAGAATACCTTTCATTGTATCAACACTCAGCTTGTTCCTTTCCTTCGTCCACTGACTTTGCATCAGCGAAAAGACTCGGTCCACATTAGCATTGTGGGATGTTACAGCAAAAAAGAATTGTGCAATTTTGAGCAGTTCTGGGTGGCATTCAATATTCTTTGATGCTTCCAAGTATCTGGTCCATTTTTTATGTGCTGGTAATTTACTGAAGTCTTCATCATTCTTGTTCCTTCCTACAAACTGCCTCAAGTTACAAACTTGGTCAAAGCACTTTACATCATCAAGCTTTATTTCCTTGTCTATCAAGTATACAACACAAGGTTCCACATCAGTCCAGTTTGGCATTTCACTCAAGACCATCCACTTGAAACAAGAGAACTCTTCCAGTGGATTCATCCACTTAGCTAAGTACTCTGAGCATCTGTTGTACAGGTTAAGTACTTCAACACAGAACCTGTTACACTCTTCTTCTTTTCCTTCTGTGCGCTTCTGAGCAATTAGTCCTTTAAAGAGTGCATGTGCTAGAGGTAAATCTCACTCATTTCATTTTCAAAGAATTTTTTTATTACTGTTGGTGGTTGCTCTTGTGAAAGAAAGAAGGACTTAAGAGCAGGAAACATCTCTATCAGCCTTGTGATGCCAGGAAATAGTGACAGTCAACGACTCTTACTATGAGAGAGAAGTTTCCTGTACTCAACCTCAGCAAATTCACAATACTCCTTTAGTTTTTCAGTGCGAACTGTGTGGATATGAAAATACTGATAAATCTTATTGATAATATTTTCAATATCAATATCCATTCTTTCTGCTCCATGATGAACACAATTATTCAGAATATGTGCTGGGCAACCTACTCCAATCAATGACTTTTCCAACATCTTCAGATTTGCAAACACATTATTCCTTTCTTCGTTACGCATGAACAATCCATGGATAAGAAACTACCGTGATGTTTGACAGTGTGAAATGCATAAGCACCTTCTGCAGCACTAACATCTTCAGCTTCACTTCCTGGTTTAACAAAATAATGTGTCATCTTCATAGATGAACCCTCTTGCACTGCTCTCTTATGTTTCTCAGAGCTCACATGTGACTGTAAGTCATTAATGCCTTTATGTGCCAGTGAGACAAATGTTCCTGGTTTACACACCAAACACTCGGCTTCCCACTCATCCCTGCCTTTTTTGAAGCACGGGAGTTTGTTCTGCATCTCTGCAGTGAATTTACACTTTCATTTGGGCATCTTGACAAGAACAAGTAATAGTTGTAATGACGAAGTCACAAGGCCGCAAACAGTAATCCAAACTGACCCCTATCAGAGCTGGTGAAAGAATGGGGCACGAGCGCGACGTCAAGAGAAGCGGCGTTGGGAAGGCTGCGAGCACCGACTTCATACAGGACCCATACACCTCAGTCTTGACCGAAACCAATCCAAAGCAGCTGCCACTCGGTGAACCCCTCTCTCTCTCTCTCTCTCATCATTTCAACCCAAGGAAATTTAATAAATGTGATTTTTTAACAGTTAGTAATGATGGAAGGTGAAATTCCGGACATTTGAGGGATTTTCAAAAATCCCCCCGGACGCAGATTTCGCTATCTGATTTCCGGATATGTTCGGGAAAATCCGGACGTATGGCAATCCTATACAGGTGTAACTCAATAGATGTGTCTGTATGGTGAACCTTTGTGTATAATTATATCTTTAGTATGTTTGTGTATGTACCAAATTGTTGTGTAAGGGTGTGTCCACAGAGAATGCAAGAAAACCAGCGTTCTCTGTGTATGATCCTAATGCCTAAGCTCTGTGTATGTAGTGTAATAAGGTCCCTTCACCCTCATCCACAAGATTCCGCGCTGCGTGTCACACTCTGCCAGTCTGAGCATCGTGGAGGATTGAGATGCAAATAAAGATGTGGTATATCGTTTATTTATCTTGTTTTCCTTATATTTACCTGGCATGGGAGTCCCAACACCACAAAAACAAATAAAGTTTCAGTTTACGAGTCTAACCCTCCATATCTTTTTATTCTTAAAATTTTTACAAGCTTGAAATGTCAACATAAACATGCCACAACATTTACTTCTGCACACCACTAAATAACAGAAGCCCCGGAAAATATGGAACCATTTCAGTTTGTTGCAGTCAAACTTTTTTTTTTTTTTTTTTTTTTTTACAGACCATATAATTTATTCATAATTTTATCCTGATATCTATCAAGCGATGGAGTCATGACACCATCAAATTACACAGAAAGCCATGAAAATACAGTACCGGTTCAATTTATGACAGTCTAACCCTTCATTTTTGTTTTTATTATTTAATTGAATTTATTTGTTTTATTCTTAAAAGCTAAAGATGGCAATAAAAACACAGTTCAACATTAGTTCATTATTTTATCTATGAGGGTCTATGCACCACCAAACACTGACGAAATTCCTGACAATATAGCCATTTCAAATTATTAATCTAACCCTCCATATATATATATATATATATATATATATATATATATATATATATATATATATATATATATATATATATATATATATATATATATATATATATATGCAGCGGGAGAGAAGGAAAGGGAACTAGGAAGAAGAGGAGAAAGGAGTGATAAAATGAACAAGTGGTGGGGAAGGGAGCACGGGACAAGCTCGTCATAGCTTTGCTTATAGAAGTTTATATAACTTTAAAGTGTCAGAGGTGATGACATGGGAGGCAGGATTTGAAACACTCTTTGGCAATGAGAGACTGAGAGAGGGAGTACCGTAACCGCGAAGCAACAAGACGTGTGAAGGAGACAAAGGTAAGCGAGTCAAGTCCATGCGAGTTCGCATGTGAAACTGACGGTGGGAGTATCTGTCGCCCCTGTGCCTGCCTGTGTATGATTGTGTAACTATAGCGCGGTAACGTATATATATATTGTTGTGTAATATATAGACACAAGGAAAGGTGTGTTTTTCTTTCCATGTTATATGTGACTGTTCTCACTGGGAGGGACTGGCTAAGTCAACCGCAGCTGTTTCCAGACGCTGTCTTATGCGAATTGTAGGCATGTCATTTTGGCTTGTAATGTAGTTAATAGAGAGCGTTTCTCACTGAACGTAGATGGGGAGACGCGTCAGTTATTCCTTTTTGTACAATATTAAAAGAAGCATGAAAACCCACCTTGTTACTTTAAAAATTGAAAGTGCCCGCATCTATGTAGAGGCCAGCGGCATCGCCGTCCAGGAGACGAGTCTGAGGTTTTACAATGCTTGATAAATGGGAATTATAATAATATTGCTTATATTTTCTTTGCCCTTATATTAACAAATGATGATCATACTTGCTCTAGAAGCAATATCATTTAAAAAATAAATCCCCAAACATGAGTTTGTGCCAAGCCAAAAGGATGTCCACAATTCGCATGACAGAATGGGACATCGCCCAGGTAAAGTCCTCCCCGACACGCGCCCCGAATCCCGCAACGGTGTGAGGCGCCCATTGCCTGCTAGTAAGGGTTCGTTTCAGTATTTACGAATTCATCTTTTTTCTTCTTTAAAGTCCACCAGATGAAACATTTAAATGTGAAAGGATTGATCCAAATCACCTTGTAGGGCTGGGAATCTACCTATCATTGTTTCACAACATAGGAGCCCCAAGGTAAACTCGAGCTCCCTGCCTGCTTCTGTATTTCCACCTTCCTATGACTTGAATTCCTTCAAGAGGGAGGTTTCAAGACACTTATCCTTCAATTTTTGAGTACCGCTTTGGACCCCTTTCTGGGACTGGCATCTCAGTGTTTTTTTTTTTTTTTTTTTGGGGGGGGAGGATTTTTGTTGCCCTCGGCCAGTGTCCCTTCTACATAAAAAGAAAAAAAAAAAAAAAAAAAATCGCACAAGGCTTCCAGAAGGCTAGAAACGGCCTGCTATACCATGACCATTCTCCTTTCCCTCTCATTGATCAGTATATTCATGACTCCCTTCCTCTCTCTGCCCAGGTTACCATACCATCGCTTACCGTTACGTTCAGTGTTTTTAGTTCAGAATTTAAAGCGGTCTAACAGTAAGGTACCATTTCTATTTACCTACTCACCTGGGATCTCTATATGGCCATTCATATCTCCCATGACAGTCACCCGTTCTTGTCATTTTCTGCTATTGCCTTCCCTATCAAGAGTGAAGACTTAAAAATATGTAAAACTGGCTATGTAGCTGTATTTCAAAGAAAAGAAAAGAAGAAGAAGAAAAAAAAAAAACGTAAAACACTTAATGGGCTAGCACACACACGCACAAATTGTCAACATACAGTAGCCTACTACCCACAGTACACCCTCATTTTAGTGTGGCGTACGAACATTTATCACTCACGAACCCATATACTTGACATGGCGTTAATAGCATGATTGTATTCTTATCCTAAACATACTCAGAATGTCAGATGACAGACTACTCACACACGCGCATTTGATCAACGTTTGTTCATTGTAGCCATGATGCTAAATTAAGAACTTCTAACTTATCGAACATTAGTAATATTATAACTGTTATACCAAACAATACCATATATTAGTGATTAATGAAAAGGCAGACCGCGTTGCTCAATGTGCCCTTCAGGACGATATAGTGGACCCTGGCGCTGAGTACACTCTGGGCTATGTTAAGAGTAGCATTAAGGATTTTGTACATAGTAGGATTAGTGATCAGTTGGAGCTTTGTTGCCATAGGGGCAGTGGCAGTAGTCTTCACTATGTACGTGTCTCCCAGAGCTGTGCTTACACCTATGGGAGACACACTGCATCACACGGCAGGATGGCAATGAGGCTCAGATTAGGTTCTAATACTTTTGGGAAGTCAGTGCTTCTCCTGGTGTATGTTGTGTGCTATGTGATGCACCAAGGGGACACACTCTGCGTCATTATGTCACTGAATGTCCTCTCATTGCTAAATTTAGGCTCCAGGGTCAACATGACTTATATAACCTCATTGACCATTTCTTAGACTCATTCACTCTCAGGGATATACTCAAGGAATATCCTACGTTTGCTCCCAGACTGTAGGATATTTATGCAATAAGATGTGCAATATCTGTATTTATTTATTTACTTATATTCTTGTAATGTATACTATCTGTTTTTATATATATTTTTTTTTATATTCTACCCTTAAGTCTGTCCAGGGGGTGGGTGGCAAGGTCCATTCTCCTCCTTTGTTGTATTTCATTATTAATGCAACAATAAAATGTATCAATCAGTCAATCATAGTTATTCCAAGAGGAGGCACCGGCCTGAAATGGGGGAGCACCCGGTGGACCACAGCCCCCTCCCGACAGTTCCACCTCTCAATGTGCTTTCAAAATTTTCTTAAATTACGTAGTTTATAATTCTTTGTGGTGTATGTATCTGGTTTCAATTTTCCTTTATTCATATTGGATATTAAATTTGTTTAGTCGACTGTTGGGTCTTAATGGTTGGTCTTGACTTTTCGTGTGGGAACTTACAGCAAATTTGAATAAATACCTGATCATCTTTCATTTAAACAAGATCTTAATATGATGGTAAATATAAAAATATGGCACATCAAGGGATTTTCACTATGTGTTCCTTCATTGCAGTAAAAAAAAAAAAAAAAAAAAAAAAAAAAAAAAAAAAAAAAAAATATATATATATATATATATATATATATATATATATATATATATATATATATATATATATATATATATATATATATATATATATATATATATATATATATATATAAAGAAACGTTTGCTTGGCTCAAGATGGTCTATAGGCAGCGCCGCTTAGTGTTTTCGAAAATTGAACGTCGTAACGATGGGTCCTAGAAGCAGGAGAGGTAAATAATCCACCATTTGTTGATTGCCATACATCATGTATTGTGCTATGCTGACTCCAAGGAGCAGTAAATAAGCGGTGAAACTTGCCAGATAGATGAACGGTTAGCCTGGCAGGATGTCTTGCTGTGGCAGACCGAGGTCAGCAGGCATCATTATTATTACTTCCTAGCACGGCAGTATTGCTTAGAGATGGAGTGCACAGTGGATCCTAGGTCAGGTCCTGAGGCTCCTAAGCGTAACTCAGGGTTTAGATGTTGGAGTGGAGGGAAAGTAAGTGATGAGTTCCGTGACGTTAGTGGGCGAGGTACAGGGCCATGTTGAAGAGCTGGGTGTGTGGCTGATGGTTGGGAGTGGCTGGGGGAACGCGAGAGTTAGGGATGGGATGTGGGATAGCTGGGGAGGGTGCAGCTTAATACAACAGAAATTGATCAGTTCTTTGATAAGGGAAAAGGGTATCATTGACAAGTCATTCCCAGTTGTCTCCAAGCTTGTTGGAGCAGATGGGATAGATTTTGGTAAATTTGCAGTTTCACCCAATACCCCCAATCTATACCCACATCCCCCCAACCCCTCCAGCAAGCTTGGGGACCTGTGGGGAACCGGGGGTTTTGGTGGGGGAGGACACATACGAGTGATATATAGACTTTGAAAATGTAGGGAAATTTCCATAGAAGTCAAGGAAATTTTCTAAATGTAGCAAACCAAAAACCTATTGTAACCAGGGGGCTGTGCCCCCCTTTGAACCCCCACCATTAGTATATTTGAACACAACCAGAAAGCTAAGGTAACCTAACCTAACCTAACCTTACTTAACCTAACCTATCCTAACCTAACCTAACCTTACCTAACCTAACCTAACCTAACCTAACCTTACCTTACCTTACCTATCCTAACCTAACCTAACCTATCCTAACCTAACCTATCCTATCCTAACCTAACCTAACCTAACCTTACTTAATCTTACCTAACCTATTCAAACGTAATGTAACTCCCAAAAAAAGTATAAAAAATCTAGGGATATTTCCCTACAAGTGAAAGAAACACACGAACACACTATCCTTTCAATGACTGGAAACAGGATCCCAGCTAAAAACTGAGGTAAATCTTTGAAATTCCGTCCCGACCTTATTATTCGTTTGCGACAAGGTAACATGGGGTTAGAAATGCTCCTAGCAGTGTGATCTAGACCGTGAGACACTTTATATTTACATGCGGTTTATTGGTTGAAACTGCAATTATACCTAGATTTTTGGTAGAGAGAGCTAGAGTAGCAGTTGTAAAGAAATATCAATGTCACTAGTGAATTTTGAAACATTTGGAAACATTTGTGTTTAGTTTCTGTGTAAAGTGTTTGGTTAATCTTACCAATAGTGGCTCCTTGTGTATTCTATTGCCACCCCTCTCCAGGACAAGCATGCTTGGGGACTGGTGGGAAAGTGGGGTTGTAGAGTGGGGGACACCAAAATAGGCCAAATTTGGAAAACCTCAGAGGTCTAATGAGAAAAACACCACTTTTTGGGAAAATACCTAAAAAATAATCAACAAACAAGGAATATCTGCCCCTCCCATCCCCCCGCTCCCTGTGCTATCTTAACCTTTTGAAGTCACTTACCGTACCTTGCTAATTGTGGGGGCTCTGCCCCCCCCATCCCTAACTACACTATCCTAACTGGTAAAATTGCAGTTTAACACATTACATCCTATCCTCTTTTTCTTCTCTATTCCCAACAAGCTTGGGGATCTTGTGGGAAAATGGGGTTCTATGGTGGAGGAAGCCAAATTATACCAAATGTGGACCTTCATGAAAAAGTCTAAGGATGAGATGCTATATTTTGAAAACTGAGGAACTTTCTAGCCTAACCTAACATAACTATGGGGAAGGGGAAGTAGAAGGTTTAGTTGGTCGACCTCTTCCTCACCCTCTAAGTGTACTGGCGCCACTGAGTGTGAAGGACTTGATTGATTTTGGCAAGACCGTGCGGTCGTAAGAAATGTACACCCAGGTCATCCTGCTTATAGAACTGTACTGTAAAATTCTGGTATTTAAATTGACGTTCACTGTACTCATCTACCATTGTGACACTGTGTACCACATGGTGATTGGCTGAAAATAATTGACATATTGGCAGAAAGTAAACATGGCACAAGATGGGGGAGGTAAAGCACATGTAGACGTGCTAAGATATTTCCTACATTATCATGAAACAGGTATTTCTGTTAGTAATGACTATGTACACTGTGCTTGTATATTGTGAATATTAATTAAGGGAAAAAATTATAACTTGACCTGATTAATAACTGGAAGTACAGCCATTCCCATACTTAAGATTGGGTACTGTTCCAAAGATCCATTATAAGCTACAAAACCGTAATAAATGTTGGGAGAAGACTGCCACTATGCAACAATCTAACCTTACCTAATGCATCTTAAACAGTCATATTAGTTTACAGATCAGGCAAAATTATTAACACAAAATCTGTTGTACCATGTAGTGATAGACTTATACATAATGTGAATATACATAATATAATATACATAATATACATAATGTGAATATATATATATATATATATATATATATATATATATATATATATATATATATATATATATATATATATATATATATATATATATATATATATATATATATATATATATATATATATATATATATATATATATATATATATTAACACCAGAATATTTTATGTTTGAAGATCCTTAGTAGGGAGTGGCTCTGAAGACTGTTTGCAGTTTATTATATAAATGCAACACAAAAAATTATCAGAAAAAGCTAGTTTCATCCCTGAAATGTGTTAACATTATGTGATGCTAAGTTACAGTGATGAAAGTTAAAAAAATTGATAAGAATATTATTGATAATATTTTCATAGCCAAAAATTGAGGTGTTTCCTCTTTCTTTCTTTTGTGTATTTTACAGGAAGAAGAAGAAGAGAGGCACCAGCTAGGAGAATGCCAGTGGTTAACCTAGATGGAGCAAGCAGTTCCAGTGAGGATGAAAAAGAGCCTGTGCCTGTTCAGACACCCACAAAACAAAAGCAACAGCCTGAACACATCACCCTTAGGTGGGTTTGTTGCTTTTCTCTTCTTGCTTCCCCTCACCAGCATGCTGGATGGATTGTAGCTAATATTATACTAACATAACACAATGCAAGGAAAAATCTGCAAAGTTGGATAAGATCCCTCTGACAGAAATTTGCTGGATTTTGTGTTGTTACTGCCAGGGAGAAAAGTACAGAATAAAGTGTGCATATTTTATTTTGTAAAATCTCGTGTTTTTCAAAATCACATGTACATAGGGTTTGTGCATCAGACTTCCTTGAATGTCATTTCATACATTTTGGAAGAAGCTGGTTGATTGTTTTAAGTGAGTATTATACAAGTAGCTTTATGATTATCTCTTCTCAGCCCTGACAAAATGTCCCGAGGAATTATGTCGGACTCCTCAGATTCTGACACTGAATCAAACCACATTACTGTCTCCCCGTCTTCTGCACCAAGAGTCCCTCCCCATTGGAACAACAGCGGCTCAGACAACTCGGATGACATTTTCAACATAGACTACTCGTGTAAGTTGAGTGTGAGCTTAGGTTGGGTGGGAGGGGCGGGCAGATTTCAAGTAAGAGAAAAGGGAAGTAAGTTAGAGGAGAAGTAGGGTAGACTGGGTTGTGGCTAAGTAGGATACAAAAAGCTTAGTAATCAAAAAATCAAAGAAGGTGATTCTGAAAAGATTTCTGCAAGAAAATTTCATTATGTTAGACCTTGTTAAGACAAACATGTATATGCATTAAGCTGCACTGTCTTTTATCTCCTGTAAAGCTCAATAATCCAGCTGAATACTGTACACACAAACATGTTTCCTAGACACTGGCCACATACAAATCTGTTTTTTTTTTTTCTCCTGAGCCTGTCAAGACAATTCTGTAATGTAGTAGAGTCTAAATATAGATAATTTTAAAACTTTACACTATGCAGTGTGACTAAATATATGCTGTGGTCCTATAGTTGGTGTCACCTTTGTATAGATGTTTTAAAATTTGGACATTAAATAAAATATCTCTTAAAATGGACACCTCACTGATTAGATTGCTATAATGTGATTGCTCTGCACATTTTAATTATAATATTACATATTTCTGCCTCAATGCCCCTGACAGTTCACCACTTCCATCGCTCTTTTTGCCACCACCACAGCCCACAACCACCAGGCTCTCAAGGGAGCATACAAGGAACTTATCGTTACTGAAGGACAGAGGAACAAAACCTGGCAGTCCACTACGATCCAGTCTCTTGCTTCTGAAAGTGATGATGACTGTAGGATTATAGACCACTCTTCCACTCCAAAGACAAGGTATGAATGTTGACTTTCTAGTTGAATTATTTTATATATTCATGCATTCATGAATGGTTTCCAGTCAAGGTGGGGTTATGTAGTGTTAGGGATGTGTAATGCCATCATGGCTGCTTAATTAACATCTGTGTGGATGATGTGGTGAGGGAAATTAAAATTTGAATGTTGGATAGATGATTGTTTGAGTTATTGCTTAATGGATGAAATAATTCCTCTTCAGTATTCATTCTCACTCACTTGTAGCAGTAATTTTCCACTCTCAGACAGAAAAAGGAAGACATCATTGAGTGCCCACCCTCACCTACACTGTTTGAGATAGATAAAAATAACCAAAAGGAAGAATCATGCCAGACCACAAGAAGGACTAGAGGGAAGAACAGAATAGCAGAGTTGGAGAGAGTTGCAAAGAGGCAGAGAACGTGTAGTCCACATGTAAGTACAAATGAGATAATGAAATCTATTGCCATCATCCCTGGTATCTCACATCCCTCTGAGGAAAATTGTTGTGAGAGATAGATGTGGCAGGAATACACTCAACATAATCTTCTGACATGCCATACCATCCCCATTGTTTCTTTTTGCTACCTTTTCTTTCTCCTTTCCAGATTAATGACAGCCTTTTCAACATAAGCAGTGACATTGTCACTGATGAAGAGGAGGAGGATGTTAACCCAGAGATCAGACTTCGCATCAAGTGGGGTCTAGAGAACTTTTGGTTGCCTATCAGAAAAGTTAGTATCTATTGCTTATACTCTCTTTTCTATTGCTTTCCCCTTGTTCTCCCATTCACATTGATGTGAATCATGCAAACACACCAAGCTGTTTCAGTAGGCTTTTATTAGACACAAAAACTGGTACTCTGGAACAAAGTAAAGTAATCAGTTTATAACCATAAACAGCCATGGAATCCCATAACAGTACAATACAGTGTGAAGGCAACAAACACACACACCCCACATGAAATCATTTTGTTAAGCACTCATTAACAACTCATTACAAATGATAAGTACAGTCATCTCTTGATCATCTATTACCATACACACTTCAACCCCTTTCTGCCTGACTGATGCAAGAAATCCTTAAGTGTGGAAGTAAAGATCTATGCAACAGTGACAGGACAATCAAGACTGACTAAAGTCCAGTTGGGCTTTGGTGATCATTGTGACCTACTTGGTAATGTGTTACACTTGTGTTTGTTATGATTATGTATATCAGTGGTTCAGTCCCTGGTAACTTTCTCAGCCAATTTATCCTGCCTTTAGATAAATTTTTTAGTGTTATCATGATGTTTGAAAGCTAAGCATGACATGTATAAGGACAATGTAGTGTTTTATTTGATTCTTTTCTCTCAAATCTTATCTGCTTTCCTCCCAAACACTACTTTTAACTGTTTGACGCAAGAAATTCTTTTGTTTGGAAATATTGACCTATTGTATAGTATTCTTCACTAACTTCAGTAATATTTGCAGCCTAAGATATAATCTTCAATTTGTGGAACATCACCTCTCCTCTACTAAACCTCAACTTCATTTCCTAACATGACATGGGTGTCTGAGATAACTGACAGTAACTCTCTTCCTGTTCCCTTCTTTATCCTTGTTTTAAATCCAAAGCATGTTGTTGTGTCTGTGTGCATAACGACCTTACTTACTCTCTTGTTCTTGCTCAAGTCTTCCGTGTTTTCTACCATTTAGGGGTGGGGACAGTCTGTTTTCATGAGCTTTAGGGACAGAGTGGTCTGTGGTTCTGTGTAAAAGGCTTTTGCAGCCTAAAGAAGTAAAGTTCATTTCCCCTCCACAGCTGCAGAAGTTCTCACACCTGTATGAAGTGCTGGCAGAGAAGTATGATGTAAGTGCTGATCGTGTAGTGCTGAATTTCAATGACAAAATCATCAACCCTGCACTCTGTCCTGCAAATCTCAACATAAACATTGGGGACATCATAGGTGAGTGGAAGTGAATGAATGATAAGGAAACTTGGAAAATCAGAGGACAGTGCTAGAATATGAGAAGGGTGAGATTATCACAGCATGCAGGGATAGAATGTTGGGACAAGCATAAATGGAGACTCGTTTCATGACCATCTGTTGGGAGATTTGTTAGCAACATGTCAGATATAAACAGAAACTGTTAGCTTTAGAGACCATATCAGTATTCAGTGACAATGTCATTGCCTTCATGTTTTATCATATCAGCAAAGACTTCCTTAGCCCACCACCAAACAAAGTGACACACTAACGCCCATACAGTTAGCTTGCCTATCACTCACCTGTTAACTTTCAACCCCACAGAGGGCGGTGTAGCATCCTATACAAGTTTTAGCCATCCACCAGCACCCCAACCAATCACTCAGGATGCAGATTCCATATCCTTACGAGTTCAAAATTCCAAGAAGAAAGGTTCAGTCACCATCATTATGAGCCTCAAGGAGAAGATGAGTGTCCTTATGCACAAATATGCTGAGGAGAAACAGCTCAAGTTAAATAAGCTGCGATTTATGTTTGATGGGGAGCTGCTGTCTGCTAACAGTACTCCATCCAGTCTGGATCTGGAAGGTGGAGAGTGTATAGATGTGTATGAGGGTAGTTAAGATATGGAAGGACTGCATTACTGGATAGTGGAATCATTCATCAGGTGTAAGCTCCTCTCTTATTTGCAGGATTGTTAATTTATTGAGATAGAAATGTGTCAGTTATGCAATTTATATTCTTTTCACCATGTGAATTTTATCAAATAATCAGGTTTTGTTATAACACATTAAATAAAGATATATGTTATAACAATCAAGTTTGAAATACTGACATATATACTCTTTTGCTATGTTTCACCTCTTTCTGTAGGCATCTTCAGGATAAAAAACTATAAAACACTAAGTAAAAGTTGTATAAAATTCACATTACATGGCACTATACCCAAAAACCAAAATGCCACAAACACCAAAATTACAGACTGTATTGATTTCTGTGATACAGTCTGTAATTTTGGTGTTTGTGGCGTTTTGGTTTTTGTGCGTAGTGCCATGTAATGTGAATTTCATACAACTTTTACTCGGTGTTTTATTGTTTTTTATCCTGAAAATGCCTGCAGAAAGAGGCGAAATGTAGCAAAAGAATAAAGTTAAAGAAAACTTTGGAGTTTCCTTGAAAAACAAGTTATCAAGAAGACCTTTACAGCATATATATATATATATATATATATATATATATATATATATATATATATATATATATATATATATATATATATATATATATATATATACACACACACACACACACACACACACACACACACACACACACACACACACACACACACACACATTTGCTTTAAGTTGACAGTAACGAGGAGTTTATAAGAAATTCTTTTAATCTTGTGTATGAGGGGACGCTGTTCACTATACAAGGTAGCAAGTTTCTTATAAATTCAATAATGCAGTCAACTCCAACCAAACATGTAACCAGCACAGTGTTCTCCCAAATTACAGATAGAAATGCATATATATTTTTATACATTTCATCAGTTATTGATGACAAGAATATTGCATGAAAGTATTATGTAGGGAATAATCCAGAGTTAAGTATAAAGTTTCCCTGGAATTATATATTTCATGTGTCATTCTCTCTCTCTCTCTCTCTCTCTCTCTCTCTCTCTCTCTCTCTCTCTCTCTCTCTCTCTCTCTCTCTCTCTCTCTCTCTCTCTCTCTCTCTCTCTCTCTCTCTCTCTCTCTCTCTCTCTCTCTCTCTCTCTCTCTCTCTCTCTCTCTCTCTCTCTCTCTCTCTCTCTCTCTCTCTCTGAACCTAAGCTCCAATTTCATGATTGTATTCGCCAATTAATGGTCAGAGATCCTTCTTGCTACCCTTCACAATACCTACAGATCCTCATCTTTTTCACACTGACAGTTTGCCGCATTACCATATTGTTTCATAAAGCCTCAGTTGTTATTACCTAATTTATACAGCAGAACCTCTGAACACAAATTTAATTCCTTCAAGTAGGTGATTGTATCCTGAAATTTCATATTCTGAATAAATTTTTTCCCATTGTGAATGTGAAGGAAAAACGTGATTCATTCAGTCAAACCTGTAATGTGCACAATGCTCAAAATCACCGTCATTTTCAGCTTGAAAGAGGGGTTATTCGCAGTAACTTACATTGCCAATAGGGTAACATTACTATATAGTAAAGTATTACCATACTTTACTGCAGTGCCATGCCAGATGACATTGGCAACAATGGAGTGCCACACTCTTCTGTTCCCAGCCAACTCCACTACTTCTTCCATCTTCTCTCTTCCCACCATCTCCTTGATTCCATCCATGTACCTCATCCTCTGTCTTCCCCATGCTCTCTTCTCCTCAATCATCCCCAAGAGACAGTCTTTCTCAAGACCATCCCTCCCTCAAAACATGCCCCAGATACCCAAGCTGTCTTCTTTTCACTGTGGTCATCAGCTCTCTCGTCGTGCCGGCCATCTGCAACTCTTCCCGGTTTGTCCTTGCCACCCATGGGACCCTCATAATTCTTCTGATGAACCACATCTCTGCCGTATCTAGTCTCTTCTTCATTTCCTTACTAACAGTCCAGGTTTCACAACCATTTAACATAACTGACCATGTATAAGTCTTCAAAATTCTTAGCTGGATCCCAGTGCTCAAATTCCTGCTTGTCAGTATCCTCATTTGTCCAAAATTAGTTTTCCCCATTTCAATTCTTGATCTTATTTCCACATCACTTCTACCATCTTTGTCCACCAAACTTCCCAAGTATCTGAATGATCTACCTTGCTTCACTGCCTGTCCATCTATATTCACATTCATCCTCAATTGTTCCTTTCTCTTGGTCACTCCCATCACATCTGTTTTACCAATGTTAATCTTCAATCCCACTCTCCTACATTCCTCATCCAGTCGATCCACCAGTCTTTGTAACTTTTCTTCCGTGTCTATAATTAGTACCGTATCATCCACATATCTTATGTTATTTACATTCATTCCCACCTTAATACCTTCCAAATCTGCCATTTCATCCATGACGGCCTGCGAGTAAAGTGAGAACAAGTCCGGTGACAACACACAGCCCTTTCTCACTCCTCTCTCTATTTTAATCCAGTCACTTTTTTCATCTCCAATTTTCACCACAGCTCTCTGTCCCCAGTACAGGTTGGTCATTACCCTTAAAACAGCTGTATCTACACCTAACCTTTTCAACCTCTCCACCAATATCTCATGACGTACCATATCAAACGCTTTTTCAAAATCAACAAAGCACATAAACAGGTCTTTCTGCTTCTCTACGGCTCTCTCTCTAATGGTTCTTAATTTTGTATTAAGTAAAGTATTAATTAGATAATAAAAAAGGAAGGATGACTGGCCAAGTATTATTTCAAGATCAGTCACCTGTACACCACTCCATACTTTTTAATCACCTCCTGCACAGCAGGGGTGATGGAATCCTCCATACACTTGCCAGGGTCTGTCGACTTCCTTCCTTACAATGCAGCAGGCACTGGGAAAAATTATACGTGTCACCAATGAGTGCTGGCAAAAAGGTGTTGCCAGACAGTCTACTCTCAAAATCTTAGTAAATAGTATTCAAGGAATAAATCCCCCCCCAAATCACCATTCTGTATTTTTTATGTCATAAAAAAACGTTTGTGTTTGGAGAAAATATCTCCCGAATTAAAAAAATACTTGTATGCAATTTGGATATGTGAAAATTTGAAGTTAGACTTGTTTGTGTTGAGAGGTTCTACCGTACTATTTTATTTTTGTAAGGAAATTGTAACCATTGCTTTATTGCCTATACATTTTCTAAAATTATGAAGTAATAAAATTCATAAATACTGTCATTGTAACTATTTCCATTGCCCTTTAACTTGAAACAGTAAAATAACTAGTGGAACCATTAATTTTTATGTGAGTGCTTTGATATGACCCCCTTGGGGGAGTCAGCCAACTGCTGCTCTGCAAAATTTCCTTGTACTATGTAGAGGGTGATGATCCCAATACTATTTGCCACTTCCCTCAACCCCAACAACCCCCCCCCCTCCTCTCTCTCTCTCTCTCTCTCTCTCTCTCTCTCTCTCTCTCTCTCTCTCTCTCTCTCTCTCTCTCTCTCTCTCTCTCTCTCTCTCTTTCTCTCTCTCTCTCTCTCGCATCAAATTTCATCATGGTTGCACTGCATTTCTTTGTTGATAATGCAAATACAATTAGTGAAACCATTAATTTTTATGTTAGTGCTTTGATATGGCCCCCTTGGGGAGTCAGCCAGCTGCTGCTCTGCAAAATTCCCCTGTGCTACATACATAGATGGTGATGATCCCAGCACTATCTACCACTTCCCTCGTCCCCCACAACCATCTGCTCCCCCTCCTTTCTCATCAAAGTTTATCATAGTTGCACTGCATTTCTTAGTTGATAATGCAAATACAAGCTGTTCTGGTGACATCTGTGTAGCATGCTTGTTTGAATCTGGAGAAGATGTAACAAAATTGTTCCTTTGCTGATGGTGGTGGTTTTAGCCATTTGTGCAAGTGATCTAGAGGGTTACTTTATTTTGAAGTACATACATATTCCAAGGCTGTTTCCTATAAAAGTAAGTGGGTAGCCAAGACAAGGCACACTGCTTTCACATTCACACTGTTCTCTTAAACCTTTGGCCCCCAGCAGAGAAGGGAAGATACTCCTGCCCTCACTTTGCAGGGAGCAGCCACACAGCTTGGACAGCTGGTTCAGAAAAGGTTCCTTCATAGGAAGGACCATGGACCACACTTGCGTGAAACCATCAATGTGTGGTGCCTCCCTCAGGGATCACAGGGCCATGTCATTTCTCATGCTCTCACAACTGCTCTTCATTTACTTCTGTCATGCACAATCATTCTACTATGCTCCAGTGTCAGTCCTCTTCCCTTTAAGGCCTCCTTTACACTATCTGTCCATTCTTATGTGGCCTGTCGTGCGAGTTCACAACTCTCACACTTGATCTTACTATCTTCACCAGCCTATCATCCTCCATTCTCTCAACATGCTGATTTTCATTGGAATGACTACTGCTTCTATGTCAGAGACCTGTCTCTTGTGTGCTGAGTGCATGACAGAGGTGATAGTGTCTGGCATGGAAGCATACATTCCTCACTCTTTCTCTCAACCTAAACTTTCCAAACCTTGGTTTAACACAGCCTGTTCTCATGCTATACGTGACAGAGAGGTGGCCCACAAAGGGTACTTGAGCATTCCATCACCTGAATCTTGTGTGCTTTATATTTCTGCCTGGAATCTTCCCAAGTCTGTTCTCCACCTAGTTAAAAACTCCTTCGTTAATAAAAAGTGTCAAAATCTTTCAAGATCTAACTCCCTTGTAATTTCTGGCACCAAGCCAAAAACATCTCCAATAGTTTTGTTTCATCTTCCCTCCTTTATTTCAACCTTATGGCACCACTGCCATCTCATCTATTTTTAAAAGCTGAACCCTGCTCAAACCTTTGCTAAAAACTCTATCTTGGATGATTCAGGGCTTGTTCCCCCTCTCCACCCTCTGACTACTTCATGGTACCCATTAAGACCATTTGCAGTGATGTTTTCCATGCTCTCGCTGGCCTAAACCCTTGAAAGGCTTATGGACCTGATAGGGTCCATTGTCTTTTGTTATCCAAAACTGTGCCTCCATGCTTGCACCTTGCTTAGTTAAACTCTTTCAACTTTGTCTGTCAAAATCTACCTTTCCTTTTTGCTGGAAGTTTGCCCACATTCAGCCTGTTCCTAAAAAGGGTGACTGTTTTAAGCCCTCAAACTACCATCTTATTGTTTTAATTTCTTGCATATCTAAAGTTTTTGAATCTATACTCAACAGGAAGATTCTTAAACATCTATCACTTCACAACCTTCTATCTGATTGCCAGTATGGGTTCCATCAAAGCCACTCAACTGGTGATCTGGCTTTCCTTACTGAGTCTTGGTCATTCACTTTTATAGATTTTGGTGAAACCTTTGGTGTTGCCTTAGACATGTCAAAGGTTTTTGATAGAGTCTGGCACAAAGCTTTGTTTTCCAAACTACCCTCCTACTGCTTCTATCCTTCTTTCTGTAACTTCATCTCAAGTTTCCTTTCTGACCATTCTATTGCTGCTGTGGTAGATGGGCACTGTTCTTCTTCTAAATCTATTAACAGTGGTGTTCCTCAGGATTCTGTCCTGTCACCCGCTCTCTTCTTATTATTCATCAATGCATCAGTGATCTTCTAAACCAACCTTCTTGTCCTATCATCCACTCCTATGCTGATGATACCACCCTACAGTTTTCTACGTCTTTTTGTAGACGTCCAACCCTTCAGGAAGTAAACAGTTCATGCAAGGAAGCCACAGAATGCCTGACTTCGGATCTCTCTAACATTTCTGATTGGGGCAGAGCAAGCTTACCATTGTTCAATACCTCAAAAACTCAATTCCCCCATCTATCAACTTGACACAACCTTCCAGACAACTATCCCCTCTTCTTCGGTGACACTCAGCTGTCCCCCTCTTCTACAATGAATATCCTCAGTCTGCCCTTTACTTATAATCTAAATTGCAAACCTCACATCTCATCTCTAGCTAAAATAGCTTCTATGAAGTTTGGCATTCTGAGTCATCTCCACCAATTTTCCTCATACCCCCAGCTGCTCACTCTATACAGGGGCCTTATCCATCTACGAGTATGTATGGAGAATGCTTCACATGTATGGGGAGGTTCCACTCATACTGTTCTTTTAGACGGTGAAATCAAAAGCTTTTCATCTTGTCAACTCCTCTCCTCTAACTGTTCATCTTCAGCCTCTTTCTCATTGCTGCAATGTTGCATCTCTTGCTATCTTCTACTGCTATTTTCATGCCAACTGCTCTTCTGATCTTGCTAACTGTATGCTAACTGTTTACCTTCTTCAGCTCCTCACCATTCAATCTTACTTTCATCCTATCACCTGCCACTTTGGTGCACCTCATTACCTTACTCTTTCCTACATTAACCTTTAGTTTCCTTCTACACAGCTGTACAAACTCCTTTACAAGCTTAGCTCTGTATCTGCCACCAATGCTGTGCCATCCAAAAACAACAATTGATTCACATTACTTTCTTCACCCTCTGCTGTTACCAGACCCAATCCTCTACCCAACATTTTAGTGTTAACTTTCCTCACCACACCATCCAGATAGATGTTAAACAGCCATGGTGACATTTCACATCCCTGCTGTAACCTCACCCTGACTGGAAACCATTCACTTGTGCTGTTTTCTACTCTTACACATGCTACTATTTTCATTAAGACTCCATATTTTGAAATAATAAGTAGTTAGCATATTAGACAAAGATGAATACTATGACAGATGTACCAGAGCAATGGACATAGGAATCCCTGGGGTCTGAAAGCTTAGGGTAAAATGGTTTCACTATAATTGTTGTATCATGCCCTTAATAATTTCAGGCAGACACACTTTGTACTGCTGAAAGGATACAATGACTTACCTATGCACCTTGTAATAACTTCATACTGTCAAAATACTTCATACTGTCTAATTCTTAAAAACTGGCAGGCTGATAATTTTTATGTTGTTTTGAAAATTTATCTTTTATGTGAGAGGGAGCTTTTAAGTTTTCTCATCATTTGAGTTTCATTTTAATCATCACTCTTTTATTTGGTAGTGTTTCCAAGAGACACAAGTTTAATCTCCTGTGGATTACATATGTATGTATTCTTCTTTTCAATCTTCATACTCTTAAATGGGTTGTGTAATACTGCCAATCACTGTGATGACTTGAGTTGTTATAATTGGTTATATTTAAGTTATATTTGGTGTTGGTCAGACCTTATCTAGATTATGCTGTGCTGTCCCCAGATTACAGGAAGTATGTAACTGTTACACACTGTTCAAAGGAGAATGACTGAGAGGATACAGAAGACGAGGGATATTTCTTAGAGATGTGTAGGTTAAAAGGGGACCTAATAGAGGTCTGTAAGTGGTGTAGGGATATAACAAGACTGACATTAATAAAATTCTCAGGATCAGTAATCATGAGAGAACAAGAAATAATAGGTTCAAGCTTGAAAGGGATTTAAGAAAGAGATATGAAGGAATTGATTCTCCAGTATAGAGAGTGGTAGATGAATGGACTGGATTCGGTAATCAGGTTGTTAGTGCCGAGTCATTTGGGAGCTTTAAAAGATAGACAAATTTAAAATGTTCAAAGTTCTTTGAAGGAATGGCTATCTTCTTGCTTCTACCTTAATTAGATATTTTGATAGAGATTTGCAATTATGTATTAGATATTGTGAGATATAAAAGACAATGTTTTATAGGTATATTTTATTAACAAGTACTTCTTAAAATGCCACAAGCTTTGTAAATAGTGGTGTTATTTTCTCAAGTGATCCTATTCCTACAGTCTTTGTTCAGTGTATGCGCCTCTATGCTGCTTTAACTTGTGAGGAAAAGAAAGGAGGAAATAAAGAAAAAAATCTGAATTTATCCAAGACTCAAAAATATACTTTTAGAAATACAAACTGCAGTCATAATATCTTGCTAGTTTCAGGTGGAAGCTTTATTTATTCTGGTGACTAAATATAGATAATTGACAGAATACAAAGAAAAATCAAAGACTGTAAACTGCTGTAGTACCAACTGTGAAAATAACACACATGAACCTTTATATTTGTGGATGGTTAAGTAGCATTACAAAGTTTAATGTGTACAGTATTCTTGCACTCACTCCCATTGCTAAGAAACTTATTTTTAAAACTAACTGATGATGCAACACAAGATGCTTGCCCTGATGTGTCATGGTTGTGCATGATGGAGGCTCAGGCCTCAGTGGATTCTGGAGATGAATCAGTATTTTAATAGAAATGTGGATGTTGATAACTTATAAGATCAGAAGTACAGTCATGAAGTCAAGACAACACCTTGTGAAAGTAAACAGTGGGAAAACTTATGACTGCATTCATGAATATCTAAATATGTTTGGTATTTTAGTTATGCAATGACAAATTATTGAATGATCACTGCCATTTGACATATATTGGGTTATCAAGCCTGTCCTGCAGTATGCAGATATATTAAGTAGTGACAAGAGTACAAAAGCCCCAAAATGATTTTGGGACCTGTCAATAGTTATGGGGGGAGGAGGCATGACATATTAAAAAAAAAAAAAAAAAAAAAAAAAAAAAAAAAAAAAAAATATATATATATATATATATATATATATATATATATATATATATATATATATATATATATATATATATATATATATATATATATATATATATATATATTATTATTATTATTATTATTATTATTATTATTGTAGGGTGGGGATCCCCCATCATTCTCTCTGAAGTAACTTGATGTAACAGAAAATGTGAGTCACATGTTCACAATAGAGAGATGAAACCGAAGCACTCGAAACTGATCAAAGTAGAGGAAGGCAGCCATGTAGTGATTGGGTGTACAAGTGCCCTAAAATTACCCTCAGATCTGACAACTGCTATGGTTGCAAGGTCTCAGGTGCTGTGCCTGTTCTGGTCAGGGTCTTGACCCACTTGCCTGGCAAAGGCCACTCATGGCATCCTGCCTTCAGATAAATTTCTGTGTTTCATTCAATAGAGTGCTCAATGGCAGCATAACAAGTAACTTCATACAAAACGGAAATATGCACTCTTGTATGACAATGGCTTTAGCAGTGCCTGACAGTGTCTCTGACTGTGAGATTCCAAATTCTCCATTGATGCACCTTATTAGAACAGATCTGGGATGTTTGTAAGCTGCAGGTTACATCACTTGACTTTAATATTTTCTTTTCTTTCACTCGATATATATATATATATATATATATATATATATATATATATATATATATATATATATATATATATATATATATATATATATATATATTCTTTTGTTTATTGAAAATATTCAAGTTAATGCTGGAAAAGAACAAAGTATTAAGATAATTTTGTTTTATTACTCTTTCCTTTTAAAGTATCACATAACATTCATCAGAGAAGACAAACTTTTCAGCTCTTTTGGTCCCATGTAACAAGAAAGCAAGTGGTATTGAGTGGGTGGTTCTTCAATCTGCTAAATTATGTTAGAATCAGTTATCCAGTGCTTTTTAATAAAACAGGATGTCAACACATACATAAAGTCAAGAAGGCAAACATCTCTCCCTCTCTCTGTGATACCATGGTCCCTCCTGGAGCGGAAGAGCCTCCACTTCTCTCTACCCAAATACTCTGTTTTGCTAGTTCAACCCCTCCACACTCAGGCAACTTCTCTTCACACAAATTACTTACTCCCCCACATGCTTCTATTCCCCTATGTACTCAGTGCTATTGCCTTTCCTACTGTCTTCTCATTCATCTAATGTTGGAAGTGATTTTTCCATACTTTAATAATCTCTTTACTAACAAGTATTCTCAAACTTATCTTTTTCTCCTCTATCTCAACTTTTTTTTTTTTGCAATACAACTTATAATTCTCAGTAAGTTGTTTATTAAGCTTTTTACGAAGCTCTTTACCCACTCATATTTTGCCATCTTTGATCATCTATTTCTCTTTTCTATTCCAAAACTTGTACTTAATCTTCAGTCATAATCCCTTGGAACACATTCTCCTGTGCAGGGATAATATATGATAAAGAAAAAAATGTTCACATATAAGATATTTGCGGAACAATTCACACAATTATGATAAGCTTTATTGCCCATTGCTTGCTAAAATGGATCCATATATTATTTCCCGTGTAATGATAACACAAGTGTCCTGGAGTGGCAAAGAATATCTGAATATTTACACCCAACTGCCACTTTGTTCACAGCACCTGATATACATAAACTTTCAGTGCCTTCACACCAGCAACTTCCACGTGTTCTGACTAGGCACAGCTTAAGGGGAAGGTGCTCTTGTTGGCACTGCAGTCCCTCCTTTGTTATTCAGTGTGTAGTGGGTGACTTGTAACTGACAAATAACTAGATGGTTTCTTAAGTTCCTTATTTCTACCCGGTCCAAGAAAAGTGTAGTAAGTGGAGTGACAGCATCCTTAACATTACTAAAGAAATAATTGGCTTTCATTTATTAGCTGCCTGAAAGCTTATTTAACTTCATATAAATGCTGAAAGTGTAATTCATATCACTTCAGTGGAAAAGATAAAGTTTGGAGATGATAATTATCTTTATCTCCCTTTCATGGATTCTTAACATGTCACCCCTAACATACTCTCTTAGTTCCCTCCCTCCGACCTCACTTTGGAATAAGTTTTGATAAATGATCTTCCACTGCAGTTCTCACCCTAATCTCATTTACAATATTTTTTTTCTTTTTTCCCCTGAGGATACATGTATGTGCTCTGAATAAAAAAATGAACTGCGAGTACTTCAAATACAATCTTTAAGTGGTGGATTCTTAATAAAAGGTGTTGTTAACAGACAGAAGTTACTTTCCCAAATGTTACTGAATCATATAGCTGTAATATACACTATAATCACACTACATGTTCACTGGTGCTTTACATTAACAACAGTAAAATACTCTATTCAACAAGGTTGTGCACTAACAAATGCAAGTTTCAATATTTACAGGAAACCATTACACCAACACGTCACATATCACCTTACTAGTACGTACTATATCAAAAATATGATCACTGTTGAAAACATAAAAAAATATTACAAATAATGAAACAAACTTTCCAGATAACAACTGAGTGCTCAGTTAAAAACATTCCTGCGAAACCTCACTTTAACAGACCAGTGCTGGGGAGCTGATGAGGTGGCAGTACTTGTGTTGCAGGGCAGAGCATGTGATATGTAGGCTACTCCTTTTAGGGATCACTTAATGCATAAGTTCAGGTCTTTATCATGCTTAATCAAGAGATATTATTGGTTATATAACAATACACAGCAGTAAGATATGTTTACTGCTAATTTTTCAGGCACTATATACAAATATATAGATAGATCTACAATAAACAGGACAAGAATCTTTTATCCAGAATGTGTGATACCAGAAGGGTGACAAATTTTCTGAAGATCTTGCAATATACATACAAGCAAATTTCTACTCATCATGGAAAAAAATAAAAATAAATAAAAATAAAAATAAATAAATAAAATAAAAAATAATAATAAAAAAAATAAATAAAAATAAGTAAATAAATAAATAAATGAGCCACTGGACATCTTGATAATATACAATAACAGAATCTGTACTGCTTTTTTTGTCAAATTGATATTGGTAAAATTTGAATGTTGGTATGTACTAGAATCTTCTGGATTTAGAAATTTTTGAATAAAGGATTCTCAGTCTGAATCTGCACCAGTCAATCTATCCACTATGATTCATATACAATGTTCTTTACACCTATGGAAGCCTACAACAATGAGTCTATCTGTATTACATCACTAGGACCCTCAGTGTCTCCACACAAGATAGTTTCTACAAATTTAGGTAGACAATAATAGTAGCTTTCTAAAATATACGACCTCTCATAATTGTAGCTCAAAAATTCACACACACACACACACACACACACACACACACATATACACAAAATGAGCAATGACATTCCAGAATTTGTTGGCTTGTCACTTCATCTTACATTCATGAGAGTTCATTGTGCTGCTAAAAATGTTTGATTCTTGTGAAGTGTTTTTGCCATGCTTGCTTTTATTATTTTTTTCTGCAGCTCCTAATCTTTAATTCTGTGGGCTTTTGTCATTTGTTTTTTTAAGTCCAGCTTGGTAAAACAGGCAATGGCACAACAAATCTCTGATCTTAAGCCACAACTGGTCCACATTTGCTGCATGGAACATATATATATATGGAATTTTTATTCAACTGTTCACCTTTAAAACAAGAAAAGGAAAGCTGGCCCACAACACCAGAGTCTATTAGAGTGAGACTTTGCAGCACTAATTGTAATGAATGACTACATCTTGTTCACTCAATGTATGCTTCAAAATGACAGCTATGGATTCTGAAAAATAGATTTTAGGTCCAGGGAAGTTCAAATGTAGCAAGCTGCTAATGACAAGTCCTGAGTTTACAGAGTTCGCTCAGTTTATTTCTGAACACATGTTTGTCGCCTTTTGTCTCTACTATGTTGTGTACCTGCTCTTCCTCTGTGCAATGTTGGGCTGTACTATCTTGTGCCATGAGCTCAATTTTATCTATGGTTTGCAGGTACAACAGTGTCAAGAATGAACTGTATAACTGAGGACTTGAACATTGAACTTAGTCAGCTTACGCAACCTTGGCATCTACGACCTTGGCCTTGGCTGCCATATCCTTCCCTCCCAGGTACTCGTAGTGTATCAAGCGACAGCCCTGGTGAGAGAGGAATGTGCTACTTAACTCTGTCAATAAATGCTGAATATTTGTGCTTCACTTCTATTTAGAGTCATTTCCCTTACACCACCAGCATAATAATTTCCTGCAGATGTCTTTATTTTGGTCATAACATTCAAACATAAGTTTCATCACTAAACAGCACTGACTTTATGTATCATGCAGCATTATCATACAAGGTCACTGATCCTATGCCTCAACACTACAGCAGGTATTTCAAGTAACATGACTCAGACATATTCCTCCCACCTGTACAATCTGGGCTGTCTCATTGGTGACGTGGCAGGCGAATAGGAGCAGGTTGCGAGGCTGAACCTTTATGGCAAACCTCATGAAGATTGCAGAATAAAGGCACAATGCTGAGGAGAGGGAGATGAGATGAGATAGGTATGTAGAGAAAGGGATGAGCTGTGAGGAATATGGTGATAAAAGGTCACAGTAAACAATAATTGTTGATAGCAAAGTGTACAATTTATCATGTGGTAATGATGATTGTAGCTATATCTTATCATGTGGCGATGGTGATGACTGCAAGTATATTTTACCAGGTGATGGTGGTGGTGACTGTAAGTCTATTCCATCAAAAGGCAGTGTGATGGCTGTCTGTGTATTTGAATACACAGTCTAGTAGTAGTCAGGGTTGCCCCTAGATCACTAAAACCTGTGCATTGTCATATTTTGGTTCTACAGGTAACTCAAATATTAGAAGTATTATTCAGTTGTTGACCTCTACCACCATAAATTCAATATATAACCAATCAGTCATTCCTTTTCTTGTTCTGACATTGCATTAACTATAATCTTTTTAGTAATACTACTTCATGCAAGACCAATTCCCTCAGTGTTGCAAGGATAAGAAAAAGTAAATGTTGCAGCTTGTGGTGTGATATTGTGGTACTGTTACCATCATCTTTTGAAACCAAAATTTCCTGCATTACACAATAATAAGATTAAGCATCTTGTGCTTCACTTACCAACTGTCATCTTGCCACTGATATATTCTGGGGGCTTCCTGGTGTCAGCAATGGCTGCAAGGGGTATGCCCCAATTAGCTACAGGACCCCAGAAATGTGTGCTGCAAGGAACAAAGAGAAGAGGTGTATGCAACCTCCCTGTTCATTTCAACCATAAGTTATCTCAACTGTAACATCTGAACTGACAAACTGATGAATAGTCTAATGTTCTGAACAAATGGTGGCTAAAATTGTATTCTGCTTATGGAGAGAGAGAGAGAGAGAGAGAGAGAGAGAGAGAGAGAGAGAGAGAGAGAGAGAGAGAGAGAGAGAGAGAGAGAGAGAGAGAGAGAGAGAGAGAGAGAGAGAGAGAGAGAGAGAGAGAGAGAGAGAGAGAGAGAGAGAGAGAGAGAGAGAGAGAGAGAGAGAGAGAGAGGCAATAATTCTACAGTTTCATTCTTTGGCCTAACCATTTCATGGCTGAAAGTAACATGGGGTTTAAAGATCTGTCCTGTCTTTCAGTCTTATGGCCTAAGTTCCATACACCTTAAAGGCCTAATGGGTTTACAGGACTAGGACTGAAAATATTATGGTCAAGTAATCTTGATTTTGTATGCAAGGCTGGTGACTGTGTAACTCTTATACTGCAATGAAAGGTATATGGTGCAAATAGCGTAAAGCAAGATATTGTTTTGCTAGTGCTTCACAGAATAGAGATTAGCCTGCTGGATTCAAAATTAAGTTAGATTTAGTTAATTTCTCTCTTATTTCTTCTAGTATTATAGGTAAAAAACAATTTGAGGTATATTTCCTTACACAAATCAATGAGAATAATCCCCTCTAGAGTATATATATATATATATATATATATATATATATATATATATATATATATATATATATATATATATATATATATATATATATGTATATATATATATATATATATATATATATATATATATATATATATATATATATATATATATATATATATATATATATAGAACAAACTAGTGAAATGGAGTAATGACTGAAAGTAAATTCTGATCTATTAGTTTATAATAAACATA